>NC_092864.1:13362698-13368613 GCF_032062135.1 Pyxicephalus adspersus
AAGGCCGAATAGATTACTGAGATTTGCCCTTTGGTTGAAGCTAGAGAGAGGCACGTACTTTCAAATGCAGAGGAGCGCATGGGCTTTGGTGCCGCCTTAATTACTGTTGTAATATAGGAGGACAGTTGTCTATAACGAAAATGTTCTTTATAAGGGATTTCAAAACTACTAACTAGGTGTCCCCAAGAATATACCGACCCGACATCAATTAAATCCTTCACCCTCAGAAAGCCTTTGGAGACCCACCATTGGAAGTTAGAAAAATTCATGCCCGGTGGGAATTCCGGGTTATTCCATAGAGGGGTTAGAGGCTTGTGAGGTGAGGTTAAATGTTGGTGATGTTTAAATTTGTCCCAAATCTGTAAAGAGTGGGACAAAGCAGGACCTAGAATAGTCCCTCGCCCCCTTTTTGTACGCCACATGAGGGATTCTATAGAACCCGAAAATGTGTCTTGACTCTCTAAATCCACCCATTGGGGGCGAGCTCCATGTAGAGTGCCCAGTGAGGCCTGTGCGATCTGCGCTGCCACATAGTAACACTTCAGTTTCGGGACCCCTAAACCCCCCCTCCTCTTTGGTGCAAATAGGGTATTTTTTGGTATTCTAGCCTTCTTCCCGGCCCAGATAAAATGTATTATTTTACCCTGTAGAAATTCCAGCTCTTTTACGGGTACCCGAAGGGGAAGCGTTCGAAATAAGTAAAGCAATCTGGGGAGTAGATTCATTTTGACCGCCGCTATCCGTCCCAACCATGAAGGAGGGGCATGGGACCACCTGCGCAGATCCGCATTGGTCTGTTCAGTTTGAGTGGACCAACATTGAATGGTCTCTCCAAAATGCTTTCTAATGGGATGGGTGTAGCGTATGAAGATACCTTGTAGATCAGTGTTTCTCAACCAGGGTTGCTTTAGAGCAGGGGTCGGCAAACTCTGGCCTTTAGGCCAGATACGGCCCAGCCGGTAGTTCGTTCTGGCCTAACTCCCCCTGGCTGATCTGTCTGAATGCCGGCCGACAACCAGTGGCTCCAGTGCCGCCTCCTCGCTGTGGCTCCCCTATTTACCGCGGCAGGCTTGATACTTCCGCCGCCGTGATAAATAGGGAACGCTCCCTGAAGGTAAGTCCCTCTCCTCCGCAATGCATACGGAGAAGTGGAATTTCATTTCAGGGGACGTTCCTTGGTGGTGGGCAAAGCCATTAGGGCGGGACTCAGAGTCCGGCCTAGTGTGCTTTCCCCCCACCCCTGAAATGGCCTAGTGGACATAAAAGTTTGCCGAGCCCTGCTTTAGAGGTTGCTACTGGGTTCCTTGATCAGTAGGCAGCTTGGGCATCCCAGGTCAGTTTAGTGACACCAATGATCTTTCTAGTTATCTGTAAGGGCAAGCAATGTAAGAGCCATTCATCCCACTGACCACCACACTAATGAACTGTGAGCTGTGGGTATAGTATTATTAACAGGGGTTCCCTAGGACCTAAAAGTTGTTTCAAGGGTTCCCTAATGTTAAAAAGTATGAGAAACACTTCTGTAGATTATTATTATCAACTTGTATTTAATTAGCACTGGCATATTACGCAGCACTTCACAAAGTCCATAGTCATGTCACTAGCTGTCCCTCAATGGGGCTCACAATCTAATGTCCCTATGTTAGTCTAGTATGTCATTACCAAAGTCTAAGGTCAATGAACAGCTGAACAGGTAACTATGGCCATTATACCACACTTCCCTTATTTTGGTGATAGGTAATGGGAGCTGCAGCTCTTGTTATGCAAGGGGCAGACAGTCCAGTAGGCATGCAGGGGAATTAAGTTTGCCACACCATTAGGTGGTGCCTTGGTTTCCTATGCCTAAAAATGGCCCTGATGTTACTGCTATTTCAATGAGGTGATAGCTGAGGATACGCAGTCCAGTAGACATATAGAGGACTGAAATGTACCCCTCTATTAGATGGTGTCTTAGCTTGCCTTCTTATCCCTGATGACCCTGATGCCAATGTTATTGTATTGGCTGCTTTAATAAAGTTTCTGTGTTTTCCAACTTTATATAAAGTTTTCTGGAATCCAACTTTATAGCTGACATACTAATTCATATACTGTGATTAAGTATAACATTCCTATTTGGCTATATTTAGCCCCTTTATTGCATAATCCAATGTTTGTGCACAGAGAGGCACAATCCGGCATTTGTGCATAACCTTTTTTTTTTCTAAATAACAATGCAGACACTTGATTATTCATCAGCATACAATATGCAGCCCAGAGGCGGTGTATGCCAGCTGTCTGTGCTTTATGTTTAATCTTCCTAACTTTATTAATAACTTTCTTTTCCTAGTTAGCACCCCATAACCATAAATGATTGACCAAATGTCTCAGTGGCAAGATCACCAGGTATATAAGGAAAACTTATTTGAGAGCTTTTATGAGATGTAAAGGCTTGTAATTTGATCTATTTGAAACTTTCTTGGGGGAGTCAGAATTACCCTCATTATTGATAGTGAAAACTCTGACATTTTCAGGGCAGAATTATAGTAGACGCTGAAAAAGATTAATAACCAGAAAATGCAGTTATGTGACATCTCCTTCATGACCTCTATATGTGGCCGTGCCTGCCTGCAAACCATACGATACCCACTGTATGCTTGAATAAATATATTTACTCTCTTTAAACATACCTTGCAGTAAAACACCAGGGTGCTCTTAATAAATCATGGCATCTCCCCCATCATTAAAATCTGCTTTTGAAGTTGAAATAAACTTTTTTTATTTCATTTATATGAATAGTGTGAGGGGTATTGTCATCTTTTTCCCTTTAAGCAAGATTCACTCTCATAGTCCTGATCATTGAGGGTAAATCCAAAATTTTGTGTTGCCAGCATAGTAGGAGCAATTTTTCCTGTAACAAATGTCTAAGAGCGGGATTTCCTTCTAGAGGTGTCCACAGGAAAAGAAGATCCTATCGCCAACTGGACATCATCCGCTTACACCCATCCCCATTTATTTTGAATCATCCTTCTCTGTCCCATAGGTATCAATCTAAAATCAATTGTGATGGTTGTAGATTCTGGCTCCATGCACACCTCTATTGGAAAGAGTTACTTTCGCTTTGTTAAGCAATTTTTACTGAAGCCAGGGCCCCCCAGATATTGCTAGGGGTTCCTTGAGCAATGAGCAATTTCTGTCTTTCAGGTCAGTTACCACCGACACCAATGGTCTTTTGGCTATCTGGTGACATTTTTCTCACCAGCCAGCAATGCAATAGGCATTCTATAGCAGGGGTTCCTCAAGACCTTAAAGTTATTTTTAAGGATCCCCCCATGTTAAAAAGATAAAGAAATGCTGTCCTAAGGAGTCCACAGCACAGGAAATGAAGGAAAATGTCCCTGATGAGACATATATAACTAAAAGTTTTTACCTTGTCTTTGATTTTTTCGATTTAGATATACTTTATGGATGTGTAGCTCCAGTCTTTAAAGGCCAGGATCTGCACACATTTTTAGTATTTTTAGAAATCGGTACATTTAGTAAGGTATAGTTTTTTAAAAACTCTCTCAGAAAATAACTTATGGAAATCTATCCTGTATGTCTGGAGTTGGATACCCTGTCTTCAAACCAAAAACAAAATGGGAAAAGGCATATAAATATCCCTAACATATGGATTCTGCACGAGGTGCCTAGATGATGGTGATGTCTTACGGTGATATTTCAGGGAATGCTGAGTATCCCAAATTTCATGAGAAAATCATCCACCTGGAGCAACATTTCAGGATGTTTAGGATAGTCAGCATTCTGTTACATTTCATCAGAAGAAACTCAACCCCTGCAGTACAAAAATCAGGGATAACTCTGTTTATTGTTAACTTTTTCTGCACTGCTTTGGCCAGGGACAATTTTAAAGCAAGTGGGACAATGGGCAAATATGAAATGGAGCTCTAGGAACCACCCATGTGTACATGGCTTAAATCTATAAAGGGTAGTAAAGTGGATTATTTTAGTTCCGTTCAAGGGGCACACGGGATATCCACAGTCTGTATGGACGTATAGGGATGGGGGGAAAATATCTGTAAGTGTTGGATACCAGCAGTTCTCCAAACACTGTAAGAGAGCAAACATTTTACTAGCCACCTACCAGAAAAAATTAGGTGTTTAGTGTTATGTATTGCAGTGGGGTAACTTTATTAGCTCTCTTCTATACTGTTTATTGCAAATTGCATTTACTGGTCTTTTAAACTTCAGGTCCCTGTTGAATTTTATTTCTTGCTTGATCAAATGCTACAAAAACTCATCACTTTTTCATACTCCCTACAGAACGCTTTTGATTTTAAATTTTCAGAGGAAGAAAACAGTCGGCTCCTCAATATAGGCAGCAAGGCTCGTCCTTCATGCATTTCGCTATAATTAACAAATGCTTCTTATCAAGCATGAACCACAAACTGCAAACCTGCTTTCATTCTTTTCACAGTAAGGTCTATATTCTCATACAAATATTGTCCTTTTTATCTAAGCAAAATTATCACCTACAGGTTTAATAATGAGTTGGTACAAAGGGCGATGAGGATGCAGAAAGTGCAGAAAGCCCACATTAGTTTCAGGAGGTTAGGTCACAGAAAGATCAGTGGTGACTGGTGATTTTAGCAGCCGGGTGGCTCAAAGTTACACTTTTGCTTTATGTCAGCAAGGTGCTGGTATTGTTTTCTAGCATGGAGTTTGTAATTCTGCTTCTTAGCTTCCTCAAAACAATGTTTTCTTAAAGGGCTGTGTTAGATTAAAAGATTGAGACCATAAAATTCATAATCAATCACTTGCAGTTTTGGACAGCATTGGATTTGCTGTATTGTGTGGGGCGTTACCTAAAGAATCCATGCAATTTATGCAATCAGATACAAATTATATTTGTTGGTTAAAGAGATTGTCGGTAAATCTTTAGGCAATGTCTGACAGATCTGGAACAAACATGAGCCAAAGACAAGCTGGAATTTGTGATTGCTTTATTTATGCTAGGTCAGTGACTCGAGTATTGACCACACAGAAAGATCAGGCCTGATTTAATAAGGTTCTCCAAGACTAGAGAAGATAGACTTTCATGGATGCACTGGGATGATCTTAAACCTGCAAAGGCTTCCTAAAAATCACTTACTTTTAGTTGGATCACCCAGGATCTCACATATTAGTTCATTCTCTCCAGTCTTGGGGAATTTTAATTGATCAGGTCCGCTCTCACTGTGAGGCTAATACTCGAGTCATTGACCTAGCTAGCTTGTGAGACAATCTGTTTAATCTTCTGGGGCTGTGTGTTTCAATGGCGGTAATTGGTTACCTGGAATGTTTTAGGGAATGTCAGATCTCCTGATTTATAAAAAGATCCCAAAGAGGACAATGTAGATAAATACTATATGGGCAAAAATTTGTGGATAACCAACCACCCCGTCTATAAAAGCTTGTTGGACAGGTTAGTATACTCTGGGTCTAGGTCTGCTTTAAATATAATTTCTCCTCCCTTCCATATAACGTATAAAGTCTTATTACAATGCCAGAATGAGTGTGCCTTGCATTGTTGCAATGTAATAACATGGCTGCAATGAGTATATTTTTCACATTTAATTTGTAAGACAAATAAGCACAGGTTCCTTTAAAAAAGACATATGCGTGAGCAATGGTGGCTGTTTTCATCGTACACTTTAGATCTGATTTCAGAATCTACGACTGTCTGTAAAATCAATCCAGTCACTTAGCGACTCTCACACAGTCTGCCGCACATATAGGAGTGGGAAGAATCCTTTTTTTTTCATCTATTGAGCAATTATATTCTGCACTCACTAGGTGAGGTTTTCCTTCTCCTAACTTCCTTTTCTTTCTGGTAAAAGCCTCTGCGCTGACATGGTGACCTGTTATCATTGTGTTGGCGTTTCTTCCACCAAGTATAA
>NC_092864.1:13369554-13417026 GCF_032062135.1 Pyxicephalus adspersus
TGTAATCAGTGTAGGAAAGGGATGGAAGAAAATACAAGGTACCTCCAAGGTACATTGCTCAGCAATGCCACAGTAATGCACCTAGAAACTTGATAGGCTGAACAGGTACAAGTGAACCTGTGCAGGAACCATGCAGAGCAAAGCAACAGGGGGTCTATAAAGCAGACCCAAACAGAGGCATAGATTTTTGTTCAGTGGATGTTCCATTGTGAAGATATGGGAGAAAGGACTGGAGACGTCGGACCCATAGCCAGGCCAGGGCAGTGGACCAATTTTCCCAGCACTGTCATAAAATTAGTCACATGTTTCTTTATCCTAGCGGAAATAAGTACCGGGTATTTCTTTTGGCTCCCACAATTGGGGGTGGGAGCAAGTATAAACCAGGAGGTGATTAAAGCAAGTTCCTGAAAGCACAGGTTTGCTTTAAGGTGAGGGTTTGTGTGTCAGGTATCACTGTATATCTTTATTACATAGCAGGACAAGTTCATCCATCACAATAGCTCATTTGCTTTTATCAGCAAAGGCATGGCAGACAGCCAAGGCAGAAGAGCAGCCGAATAAAGAGCAGACTTCAAGACCATTTCACTTTATTGACAAGCGTATATGATGTAGATGTCCACGCCAATTTTCTGTGTACTAGAACAGTAGAAAAGGTAGTTTGATTAGACCTGCAATGTCATTGGGGAGGCCGAATTTTGACTGGTAATGTGTGGGTATTGTCACAATTATAGAACTATATGAACTTTCGGGTCTTCAGGTAACCCCTTTTATAATTACTCTGATGTTTGTAAGTTGTTGGAGTAAAGTGGGACTAAACCCCGCTATACTCACCTGTCCCCATTCTGTCTCAGGGTGCCGCCATCTTTTCCCAGATACAAGCTTGGGTTAGCTGAGCTTATTGCAAAAGGGACATTGCCTGACCTTTTCTGCAATATTGCCAGGCCCCATCCAAAATTCTTAGTTTTGTTTTATTGCATCTACCACATTGGCAAGCTGCTCTCCATCCTTGGATTTACTTGACTCCTAATTAATTTGAATTGCTCTAAACATATTTGCAAGTAAAAGTAAGGCTGTGTGATAACACTATTTTATACCTGGGTACCGTAGTCCAGTGTTCTCCCTAGCCTCTTTTAGCCGGGTGCACCACCTGGCACTTTTCTGTAACCACCTGGCTGTCTTTGAGTGGTTACTAAAACTATACAGGGTCACCACCCTTCTACAGCTCTTTCCCACCCAGCTAAAAATCATTTCTGAAGAAAATACTGTTAGTGCCTAGTCTTGTTTTTAATAAATAATGCTAATGTTGTTATGTACATACAATCCAAATAAGTAGCCATTTTGTTACCCGTCTCTTGTTGCTGCGGCAACACCAGACAGTCGTGGCTCCTCTCCAGCGCTCATTGACAGATCGCAGCCCAGATTTTCCTGACAGAGTGATTGGTTGTCAGAGCAATAACCTATTTTTATCGGTCGTATTTTTGGCCCCATAACGCCTAGTGCGGGAGTAAAATAGTTTCATCCATCTATGCAACTTGTGATCAGACTGTCAATTCCCCCCTGGAAATCCCATTACACCATACTCTTACTCCTAACTCTACTTTCCAAAAGCTGCAGCCATTACAGATCACTGTGCTTCTCTTAGATGAGGCCTATGTTGGATATATGTTATTTTTTTTATAGGTTATTATATTTTATAGCCAGGGGGCCCAGAAAGGATTGCTGTGCTGTTCACTAAAGCCCTAACATCCAGATGAACATGGTTCTCCATTATAAAATGGGACAGTTTCAGAGCATTAAAATTCCCCTTAGAATTTTTTTTATTTCTTTGAAGTCTTCCTTTTTTATGTCCTTTACTTGTCAGCATTAACCGGCAGCTGTCTCACTGACTCCATCATTTTTAACACTTTGCAATGCTCCGACTATCCCCGCCGGTATTGAAAATCTGAAGCAAGAAAAATTTCCGACTTCTTATTTAACTCATTAGATTTTCTTTAAAATATGGCCTCATTTTGCAGAACGGTGAAGCTGACATAGTAGGCTTCTTCTCACTTTCCTCTTATCTGATTAATGCTTTGATGTTTTTCGATGATTTGTGAAATTGGAGTCTGGTCTCTCAGTCTGTTTTTGTTCCTCAGAATGATCAGTGTTCCCTTCTGCCATCTATCAAGTACGCTTATTTTTTTACCCTTCTTGACGCCGGCTGTCAATGTACTGCCTAATTAATAAGCCGCGGGGCTGTGACAATATATCTCCCCATAAATAGGTGCAGTGCAACCCATTAATAATTTAGAGACCCGGCAGACAGCCAAAGTTTACAGAACTGCGGGTAAAAAACACAAAAATGATGAACAAAGAAGTGCAAGTAAGAATTAAAAGGGGAAAAAGAATGGTGTCTGTGTCACTTATAGGAACATATGGGTTGATTTAACAAAGGGGTTTAGGCTGTTTACTCTGTACAAAATTCATTTTGCAAAGAATACCTATTTATGTGAAAAAAACATATGCTTGTCTCAAACATGTTCCCTTAGGCCTAGTTTACAAGGACTTTCTCCTCTGCAAAGTGAAATTTAAATACCAATGTGAGAGATGTTTTCTTAAAGCAAAAATGTACCTGTCATCTATAAAAAAAACTGGAGATGGTCGTACTTGGGTTACATGTTCACTAAGGATGTAACATTCTTGCCTTCCTCTCTTGGAAGTTCTGGACTCCTGGATCCTAATAGAGACAATGGGCGTGTTTTGATAAAGCTCTCCAAGGCTGGAGAAGATCCACCTTCATCAATGAAGCTGGGTGATCAAGCAAACCTGGAATGGATTTCTTAAGTAATTTGCTATTTGTTAGCAAATGTTTTTAATCCTGGACCAGATCAATTCCAGTTTTGCTGCAATTCCAAGGTTCACTGGTGATCCTCTCCAGCCTTGGATATCTTTAATAAATCAAGCCCAATGAGCCCAATTTATTAAAGCTCTCCAAGACTGGAGAAGTTAGACTATCTGAGATGACCAAAACTACCAGTTAAGGACAGCCTGGTAAACATGAAAAGGAGTACAGATATTCACATTCTGTCTGTAAACAGGAAAAAAGTCTGTATGCCCTTCCAATTTATGGAGTTCTTCAGTTTCCGGAAAACAGACTGTTCTGAAGGATCTGAAGCCTGACCTCAATCCTATTGATCAGCTATTTGAGATTTATTGTAATGCTGATTGCAAGCCAGGTCTTCTCATCCAAACGTCAGTGCCTGACCTCCAAAATGGTCACTGGCCTCAGTGTCCACAAATTCCCACAGACATGCTGCAAAATCTTGTGGAAATCCTTCTCAAAAAGTGAAGTTTGTTACCACTATAAACCAGTGGGTGGGGGACAACTCTGTATTAGTGGAAACATTTTTAAATGGGCCCAACAAGCTAATAAAGGTGCAATGGTCAGGTGTCTACAAACTTTGGACCATATTGTATCAGTTTTAGGTTGCAGTTAGGGTGGCTATTTACTAGGTCGCTCCTCTTTATGTCTTCACACTTCTAGGGGAAACAATGAAATCTGTGCCAGGTGCCAAAAAGCCTGTTTTTTAATGATCTTCAAGACTGGAGAAAATAGATTACCATGGGAGAACCTGGATGATCTAGCAAACCTAGAATGGGGTTCCTAAAAATCATTTGCTATTAGTTGGTAAATGTTTTTAATCCTAAACTAGATCCAATTAAGGTTTTCTGGATGACCCAGGTTTTCTCATTTTAGGCTATCTTTTCCAGTCTTGGAGATCTTTATCAAATCAGGGTCATTATATTGTGGTATATCTGGGCATTTTACACAGAAATAATTTGTACTCAAGTACTTATTTTGTGTATTAAATGAACAAGTGACAAGTACACATTTAAAAAAAGCATTCATGTCCTCTTGGCTGTAAAGATGGTCAGACCTTGGAATCCTCTGTTATTCTGTAAAAGTGAATTTAAATATGGATTAGATGTCTTTCTTCCAAAAAAAAATTACGTCTGCAGGCATTGTTAGAAGGATTCATCAAGGGGCTGACTGATGAGGTCAGGGAGCAACCCATTTGGCCATCCGTGAAAATAAATTGGCAGCACACGGGTTTAGGCTTTAACTTTTAATCTGGCTCAGCAATATTTATCAGAATAAAAACAGACTGAACTTCACAGACCTTTGTCATGTTTCAGGCATGCTCCCAAGAGGCCTAATTTATCATTTGACTTTGGTAAAAACTGCTCTGTATTCCCTCACTGCCTCTTATTAGACCTAAACGTCTTATAATCACCAAAGTCCAATGCAGATCGGAACCCATTTGTTTGTGGTAGGCCAACATGACATAGTTCTCCGTTAAATCTGCAATCAAGGTAATTTTGTTTTTTTTTTTCTTTTAGATTACTAGATTTAGGCCCAAATAAGCAAATGTCTGTTTGAACCCCTTAACTATCAACACACCCAACAATAGCCTCCATCACTCTCCCCAGCCATTTGTAATCAGCCCATCTTAAGGCTTCAACTTGTCCACAAGAAGGAACAACTGCCTCTGCTACTCCGGATCAGCATCCCTTTAGGAAGTCCCCTGAACTTCAGTAGACCTCAATCCCTAAATCCTTGGAGCCTAGAAGCTAATACTCCACAATCAATCTACCTACACCCACAACTCTTCTGGCTTCTTCAAAGATCTTCAACATCTGCTCGACCACTGTCTCACCCACCCCTGAGGAAGGCAATCGGCAAAATGCATTAGAAACTTACCTTTCATTTCGCAACCCAACTAGTTCAAGTTCCAATACTTGAAAACTCGTATGTGATAGCTGAACTATGTCTAGTTAATATTTTCATTATTTTGTTTAATTGGATACTAATATTTTTGTTTGCCAAATAAAACCCTCTCACCTTTGTTTCATTAAACTCGCCCCTTTAACAGAGTTTTAAACTATCCCTAACTGTTCAGTGCTCATCAGGGGTTGGCATATAAGCCTACACCTACTCCAGGGAAAACCCTTCACTGCCAATACTAATATTCGAGTGACTATACAAATCGAATAATTAATATATAAAAAATGGAGTTTGGTATTAAAACTAAGCCTGTGTTTATTTTAAAGCCCTAAGGTGACACTGGGATCACCGAATACACAGGGGAACGCAGGAGACACAGGAGGCATGAGTGACATGGGGGTCATCTCAGACACAGGGTAACACTGAGGGGAACAGACAAGGAAACAATACACTGGGCGAGAAGGGGTAAAACAGAAGCTGGACTGGGAAGGCTTTTATTTAATCAAAGGAAATGCTCAGCAGAGCTAGGAGGCACGGCACTAGTGAAGACACATTAGATGGATGCAGAGTGCTGTGTCTAAGCCAGCTAAATAGCCAAGGGCGATTAAGAGGCTATTTCCTGATTCACGGACGGGAGGGGCGATACTGATAAAACTTGGAAGAGCAGGCGTATTCAGGATCAAACTGCCTGGAGGCTCAGGAGAGAGGTACCAGATCTTTAGAAAGGAGGAGGTAAATGTGACATAAATCAGTGGGGCTGTACATAATATCAGTAGACCAATGTGGGAATTGGGAGAAGAGAAACCCCAGTATGACATTAGCATCATTGGATCCACATTGACTGGTATGTGGATATTCCTTGTTCCCCATTGCACTACTTTGAGTAGCTTGTGTTTAGTATCCCTTTAATGAGCACAGTATTATGCAGAGTCCACACAACGTACAGTCTGGCACGAAGGCTGAATATTAAAACTTGGATATTTGGTATTCTTACCGTAACAACTGGAATCATTTTAATTTAACTAGACTTTTATATGCACTCAGTGACTAATAATTGACATTATCAATCATCTGTGTCCTATTCTGGCATTCGTTCAAAAGGCAGGAAGAGCACAGTAAGGCCGTGCAGCTTGGTGACTGATGTGGAAAATACCCTTGAATGTGTTATCGATAGATCTTGCCAAACATCGTTTCGAGCGCCATTGGTCAGGATTGAGATTCACTGTTATATGCTGATAGGATGAACCTATTGTCAGAATGCTGGCTTTTAAGTTGCAATTGATTTTTTATTTGCTGTGAGCTGGAAAAACTACAGCAAGATTGGTAAGTGACCTTCAAGAATGCAGATGTCGGTGACAGATGTCACTCAGTGTCAGCGGTGTGGAAGTTGTAATTGAACTAGCGAAGCTCTGCTTCTTGGTGCCTGGAGAGCAATATGAGTCGATTGGGCATAGTCAGGGAAGAACTAGCTTCATGTTTAAAACAAGATTATTAGAAGAATATCATGAGTGGATGAGTTAATATAAACCCTAAGCTGTTCATTTGTTTCCCTTTCTGAAGAGTAAAGGCAGCTTATATGGGAATAACTTGATCTTCTAAACCGTACAAGTTTCCTCTTAGGGTTTTTACCTCCGGTTCCCCACACAGGATCATTCCATTTAGTCCTTGTTTGGGTTCTATTAAGGCCCATTTGACCTTAATATAGAGGTTCATATGTGTGTCTCTTGGTGTCCTAAAGATGCCTATTCACATCTTGGACAACTCAAAGAAATACTGAAGATCTTGACTCGGGTATCCTGAACTGAATGAGTTCAACTGCACTGGAATGTCCAAGCGTTCTTCAGTGAAACCAAAAATTCCAACCTACCATTTGTTAACAATCGCACCGTAATTTTTCTAAAAGTACTGAGCATGTTGTATGGCAGCTTTTATCAATCCTTTACAGACAACCCATTTATTTATATCTATTTGTGTGGTATTTTTTAAGCCCTGCTTGAAGCTACTATCTAGAAAATGTCTCACCAATCACTGTGCTGTTTAACTTTCCATATATATGTAAAATTTGACCTTTCCGTTACTTTTATGAGCTGCAAAATGCAGCACTCAGCAACCAGGTCCATCACTGGGCGGAATTTCTCAAACTCAGCACTGCGGGGGCTCCGGATAACAGTGATTACACACGCAATATTATATTTGTTTTTTTATATTGCAGATGTACAGAATATATATATATATATATATATATATATATATAAGTATTGTAAACATGAAGCCTTTCAGCTGGTTGAGTACCAGAAATCCTAGCAGGTTAGTGACAGGCTGTCCATATAGTTGGGAGACTATTTGGAATACTGAAAAGGAATTATCTTACCAAGTTTTGATAAGTGATCCTTGCCAGCAAGAAATATTTAAAATGTGGATGAAGATTATTAGCACCCTTGTGGTTTTCTCCAACTTGACTCATCATTGCACCACCTCACGTACCATATCCTACCCCAGGGACAATGATCTTCTTTTCTCGATTCAAGTAATCTCTTCACATTCTTTTATGTCGTTCAATACCTCTCATGTGCCAGACAAAGGTCCTTAAAGTGGATCTAAACCTGGTTAAAGCAGAACTAAAGTTTCACCTTTAGGAATCCATAATCAGGTTGCCCAAGGTGGGTGGAGGCATTGCCCTTCCCGACCCTCTATTGTACCAACAAGCAGTACACGTGGGGCGCTTGATAGATTGGTGCAGGAATGGCGCTCACAAACCTTGAAATGCGCTCGAGGGAGCTATCTCTTGTACCCTATTAGCAGGGGCAGTATGGTCCCCACCAGATACACTTCTTACTATTCTCAAATTACCATTGATAGGAACAACGCTACATATTGTACGGAAGTATTTCCGAACCTCTGGAGTAAGTACTTGCCTCCCACCATTATCCCCTATTTTGGGACATCCAGGTTTTCAACCTGGTGTATCCGACCCCAGGTTCCGTTCTTGGAGGAAACAGGGAATTTTTAGGGCATCCCATTTTTTGAGGGGTACAGAATGGACGAATATTCCTTATCTGTCAGCTGCTCACCATCTTCCGGAGTTAGATATATGGTGTAGTTTACAATTGCATAATTTCCTTCACTCTCTCCCACTACCATCCATATTTGTGCGTCCTCTGTCACAGGTGGAATTAGTGTGTGTGGCCACAGCCCCCGTTCGGGGAACTCTCTCTAGTGCTTATCATCTGCTTTTGACAGACCTCACCCCCTCATCTTTACCATTCTTAAATAAATGGGAATGTGACCTTAATACTACATTCTCCCCAGAACGGGGAACACCTTTTGTACACGGGCCAAAAGGCTGCACTTAGCAACTCTTATCAGGAATTGAATTATAAATTACTCACACATACACGGTACAGAGTACCGACAGTGCTAGCTAAAATGTATCCAGGAGTGGAGGATTGTGGATGTTCGCGTTGTGGAGCTGAAGCCGGTAGTCTACTCCACATATTCTGGGACTGCACCATATTGGTACCCTTTTGGTCACTCACAGGTGGCAGCAGTTATCGAGGAATTGACAGAGGTGAATATACGCAACAGACCTGAGCTGGCCCTTTTGCATTTGAATGATTGGTTTAAGAAGAAATACCACAACTCTCTGCTTAAACATCTTTTAAATGCTGCTAAAGCCTGCATTCCTTCACTATGGAAGCAGTCTTCTTCTCCCATCCTGTCGCACTGGTTTAGAAGGGTGAACGATGGAAGATCTTATTACTTCTCGTGATGGGCGATCCGATAAATTCAGCAAAACCTGGTTTTATTGGATACAGTACACTACTACTCTGGCGTATCTTTCAGTACAAAGTGAGGCTGATAATGCTGATGATATATTTTGATAAAGGAACTGTTATTGAACTTGTTGCTCTATGACTCCAATCACACTTTATTTGGCCAGTACTCAGTCAGGACTGTAATGCCGTGTCATGCCAGTTACCTTTATGACTGATTACACATCCAGTGCTGCTTCTTTCTCTGCAAAGGCACAGAAACTGCCTTTATCTAAAGCAGATAGGTATTTTTCATCATAGTGTTTTTTTTAAAAGTAGAATGTGAACAGGAGGAGAGGGGAGAGCAGAGAGTTGAGACCTCACTTGAATTACCTACTGGATCTTTTGTAAAATTTGAGGATAAATTGATCCACAGTGCTCGCAGCTACAGAGATCAGTGAAACCTTGTTTTAAAGCTCATTTACTTCATGTTAAGTTTATGTAAATATTTAAAGGTTCAAAGCCAGGTCACAGTTCCACTTCCACATTTCCAAGAACATTGAAGATGGTTGGAGTACAGCAACCCACATCAAAGATATTTCACTTTACTGCAGTGAATAATAATTTTAATTATTTGCTTTGGTAACTGCAATAGTAACTTCACTGGCCACAAAAGACTGAAGTTACTAACCTATAAAATGTGTTATTTGTTGCAACAATAGCTACTTTCATCCATGTGACTGTTGCTAAAAAATGACAACTTTAGCTAATAATAATCATTATGAGCCTTTAGCCCTCCTATTATTATCTCAAATTTGTGTTTTCGACACATTAGTCCTTCCATTTCCATCATCACTGATTCAGGCATCCCTGGCTCAGAGAGAAAAAAAGAGTTCCAGGCTTTTGTGCCAGGAATCAAATTATAGAACATAAAAGCCCAATTAATTAGTGAACACAATTAGATGCCGTCAGATGGTTCCAAACAGTTTCCACGTGTTTCTTGTCCAAGCCTAATTATGGTGGGCAACGCTGGTGCTAAAGTTAGTTATTTTGGCTTTCTGGGGAAAATTCAATTTAACCAGGGTCAATGTTCCCAAATTGTTTTTGATAGACAGCTAATGTTACGGATTTGCCAAATCTATACTTGTCTAGTTTCCAGCAATCTAAGGTAGCCATGGACAGACACATATATCCATGACTATCATTTTTAGAAGGATGTAAATGATATCAATCTCAATCATATCCAGTAAAATCTGCACTTTTTTACATTTGGCGGAAGAAAGGTCACTGAATCTCACAACTGGCTGAGTGACGTGAAAAAAGAACCTGAAGAAAATGGTGGTTCTGGATAGAGTGGCAAGGTTCAGAAACCTTGAGTAGAAAAGCCTTTGCTTTATGCTATGGGAAGAGATGTGTGGTAGGGGTTGTCCCTTTGCAGAGGTGTGACGCACCAACTACTGAACCAGAAGATTGCCATCACCAAGAAAGTTCTTTGTTGATTTTAGAGCTATAGTTCTGGCTCTCCGCAGGATGTGATGAACCCTTTTCTTCCACATTGACGTTTCCTGCAGTATGCTGGCAGATGACAGGGTTTTATATTAAGAAGTTGGTTGTTTGTAAAGAAAATGAACACTATTGCCTTGTATAGTATGTGCTTTAATACACCTGAGAACCGGAAACTGCTATGGGCATCTCAACACTGAGCGGTCCTTTGGACAGAGACTGCTCTTTCATTCAACAATAGTGGAAGGAGACTGGAACCCATCGAATAAAACATACACAAACACAGCAGAGAGGAATTTTGCTGCAGGTGTGAAGTTAAACCCCTGCTTTAGTGCATGATAATTACTATTAGTAACTGGAAAAAACCCTAAACAAAAGTATGTTTAACGTCATTTGTTCTGTAACCGCATAGGAGATCTGACAGTCTCTGTCCCCAGCTGTCATGCATGAGGCACTGTAACACGTCTCATTGTCTTTCCTTTAGCCATCCGGCCCTTCTTTGCCCTGGGCTAGAATTATTACAGTGTTGGACAAAGGACATTAACAGATCATTGGTCACAGCCGGTCTCTTGTTTGTTCAGCAGGCCGTTGTAGTATTCCAACCGGTACACAAATATCCAAAGGCAACAAACATCGCAGCAATTGAAAAGCCAGTCGCTGCAATGCATACTAATGATGACTACTAAATCAAATCACTGGAAAAAACATAACGGAGATATGTCAGTAGTGGCAAGGAAATGCAATATGCATATGCAGCACACATGGTGCTGGGTTGGAGGACATCATGACATTTACTAAGAGAGATGCATTTGTTTGCTTCTGTGTAACCTATAGCGTTCATTTGCTTAGAATATGTAGTGTGTAGATGATATGTGTGAATTAGCAGACAAATGGACACTTGCCTAAAAGTCATTACAGACCATCACTCCCATAACAATCAATCCTCATTGAAGCATGGCAACTAGTGATTTAATACCGAGGTTGACAGCTTAAGTTTTATTGCTTGTGACAGATTTTATTTAATGTAGCTGAAGGCAAAAGGCTAATTTTACAGCTGCCATACATACTGTATATATATTAACAGTTGTCTCCAAAGGATTCTGTTTAACCCTGTTACGACTTTAGCAGTCTTGCCACAATTCATATCACAGAATATGACCCTTCCTGGTTCACCATGCCAGGAAATTCTTTTGGCCTGAAACAGCTGATCAGTTCTAAAGTTTGTTTTCCAGACCGCAACTGGATCATCTAAAAGGACACCCTAGGCAAAAGTCTAGGAACCGGTGGATGTCCAGGAGACCAAGCTGCAACCTTCAGACAGAACCTAACCCAAGAGTACTCCCCTATCCCCCTTCCATTGCAAGATGCTGCCATCTTCCTTTTTCATTACTTCCCAAAGACGGTCTTTGGCTATCTTGATTGGCTGTGATGGGATCCTGTAGCTCTTGCTTGCCAGAGTTCCTAAATTCCTGGCATGAGTAAGAGGACCTGAGATTGCAGGTTTTTCCTGGCAACAAATTCAGAGCTGTGCATGCCCAGATCAGTAGAACTTGACTGCTGGGTGGCGTCCAGGCAGGTAGGAGCAGGTATTGCAGAAGGGGCATCGCCTGTCTCTTTCTGAAGTACCCACCTGCCTGAATTGAAAAAGTTCAAAGTGGAACTTTTAGTTTGAGTTTAGTTTAGATTCACGTTCCTGGAGTAAAGAAAAGAAGTAGTGCAATTAGCTAGAGATGTGGACCTGCCTGTCCCTTTACAAAGGTGAATTAACTTGATGGTAAAAATGCATTCCAGTAAAGACAATTCTGATAGACTTCTTCTGTCCCTATTGCTATCCTTATGCCAATCACATTAATGTTGTGGGTAAGGCTGTTTTCTAGTCCCCATTCTGCCCTAAATTTTCTGCAATATGTTATGTTCAGGTGATCTTCCACTTGCCTGACTGAGTGGCAAGAGGGTCTAAGTATCATGCCGGCTGCTAATGCAAGAAAATTTCACAGCTATTTGTAGGTATGGAATTATTCGCTAGATTAGCTGGCTACAATAGGTTAGAGCAGCAATTATGTGGCTAAGCCGATAGATGTGAATTGTAGCAGACACCAAAGCTGCTAAAACTCAATTGCTGAGTGACTGAGCCAAAAATCATTAAAAACTAGTGAGTTAACGATTCCTTTAGAAAAGTATGGCTTTCTTGGCAAGAAATTGCTTTGAAAAAAAAAAAAAAAAAAAGCAGCGCATAAAACACCCGTGAGCTGGGAGGAGGTACAGGCTGTGGTCTCTCTTGTCAACTTTTCATCCTTTCCCGAATTTTTTAGTTAAAATTGCTACCTTTGAGTTCTGTTACAATGAGCTTCCTGACTATAGAGTGACTGAATGACATAACTGATCGTTTATGGCTTTAGGTCCTTAGTGTGAGGATCTCCAAGTGCTTTAATCACCTTTGCATTATTATCAGAGAGGATGAGTATCCTCCAAACCTAGGCACTTTCCTTTCTTGAATATTGCTTCAATAGCTGATTTCTAGAATTCTTTCTTCTACTTCTTGCACCCTCCTATTGGCCACCAAATTCATTGGATGGGTGCACTGGTCCAAAGGACGGTTTAGGGATTGGAGGAGGTGGGCCAAATATAAGTCATGGAAGATTCATATTTGTGTAACAATTCCTGGGCAATACTTGGAAAACCAAGGAAAGTCCACTTTAAATTATATTCCGACAGGAATAGGGGGTTATGTAAACTGAAGGTTCCCTAGAACTGATGTTTAATTTCTGCCCAGTTGCTGCAGTTATTATAGGAGGTGTTCCACTCTTACTGGTATGCTTCTAATACATTTCATATCATGAAGATTACAGCTGGAAGATTGGAAACACTCAGAACTATGGGGTGGTTGAATGCCAAAGAAAAAATAGCATGAGAGATATGAAGGCTGTATATTAAATAACGAGACAGTGTTTCTATCTCTTAAACACTGAGAACCGATTATGAGCACTTGCCATGAATGTGTAAACTTCTCTAAACATGTACCACAATGACACACTCTGCTGTTTAGTTTGTTGTCAGTCACCATTTAATTTAGTTTTGTTTCCCCTCATGTACTGAAATCATGATAAGTTTATAAGTTGATCAACACGGCAATTAGAAATTTGTAGAGCAAAAAGAGCGCCGCAAGGAAATTTGCACTGACATTCTGCAGCAACTTGTGGTGGAGCCGATGGCTTACCCTGAAACAAAACCACAGTCACTGAACTCTGATTTTATTGCACTTTTCACAGTGGGCTTTTGAAGATGTCCTGGCTGGGGTACATCCAGTTCTATTTTCCACATTCCGACTGTCATTGGCCAACCACATGTGAATGTTTCCCAGGGTAGTTTACAAAGAGCAGAGTCCTGTGATGCTTTCTGGAAGCTATATACAACACCCTGTCATCCCCTTCTACCAGCTATGCTCTACCTGCATTGTACGGTGAAACACAGGGACCCAGTGATGATGTTTCTGGGGTTTTAAAATGAAAAGGCTTTATTTTTTGAAAATTCAAACATTTTTTTTTTTACAAATAACGAGTTTTTACAAATAACTTTTTATCAATACAATAGGGGGGAGGACATGAAACATGAGAGTCCACAACAGCTAAAGAAACACATAATCAAAGTGTCCAAACTTCAATGTAGCTGTGTACATACAAAGGACATGTAACACAATGGAAATAAAAAAAAAGTAACATAGGGAAATCTGATATAACAATTTTGTGTCAAAACAACAATGCTCGTTTTGGGTTCTCCTGAGATAGTTCAAGAGGACCTGTAACAATTTCTGTAGGGGACAAAGTCTCAGGGTAGGTAAATGGGGGGTCAAAACATTTAAGGACACCACATGGGGAGCAAAAATGGAGGGGGGATTGGGGGGGGGGGGGATTAAAGGAGGTTCTGCTCATGGGGTTTACTGATTATTATATTTGATCCAAGGGTCCGAAGTCTTGTAAAATGTTTTCAGATTATCCTGAAGGTTAGAAAGCTTTATTTTAAATAACAATAATCATGTTGATGAGGGGTAAAGGAGAAACCAGGAAATGCAAACTATTAGCAGATTAAATGTTGTCTTTGAACTACGCCAGACAGATGGTTGACAGTGAACAGGTTAAAGTTCCTCCTCTCCCGGTTCTCGTTCAGGTGCCAGTCACTCGTCTCGCTAACTCCTCCGAGCTGCGTTTTGCAGCTTTGCTTGCGTACGTGTTTCCCCGGTAACCATTTTGCTTCCATTTCTCTCGTCTTCCCCCCCCCCCTCCATGGTTCCACAATACATCCTAGTGAAAAAGCTTTGATAGCATCGCTCACCATCACAACGCTTGTAAACACAGACTATCTGACTGCATGACATACTGAAATGACCGCCTGTGATTCCATGCCAGGGGTTTACCCTGATCACCTTCACAAAGCAAACCAACACTTTTATCATCTAAAGTTCCTGCTGCTTTTAAAGTTGAAGCTGAAACCAGTCAGATATAAAAGACACAAATTGGGCCAGCTCTGTATTCAGTATAATATCATTTTTTATGCAACCCGTGCAAGCAATTTTGCCTGGTAATATCCTATTTTATTCTCTAGAGAGCAACACATAGACCAGGAGAAACAGAAGCAGCACCAAAAACCAGTCAGTCTTGCTGCAATGCTTAAATGGGTACAGGAAACTTTCTGATTAGAAGGGGTAACTGGGTGACAGAGATAAGCTCATCACTCTTCTGCTTTTCCTTTTTACGGTCTATTTACAGGTTATGGGAGATACAAGGCCTGCAAGTGCTATTTAAGGTAAAATCAACTCAATCAGTGGGTGGTGAGCTTATGCCAAGAACGACAAGTAGGCATGGCATACATGCCTGTTATGGCACATGCCTACCGGTGAGCAGCCGCCCTCCTCTTCGACTGGCTCTGAAGACGGACAATCCTCTTCAGCCATTTATATGTAACTGCAGCTCTGTGTGTTACATGAGCCCATACAGTGTCAATCCTAAACACAAAGCCACCAGGAGCCAGAGATTTTGTTTTTTGACAAAAGATGCATGCAATGTCTCCTTCCTGGCAACTTTTGTTTTTAGAGCTTAGGTGTGCTTTAATTGCAGCAGAGAAAATTCAACTTTGTCAGACAGATCTATGTATAAATCTAAGATGTGGCTGTAAAGAAATATTAGTTATTTCAGGGAAACTGTCTCATATACACCCACCAGCCACTTTATTAGGTACATCTGTTCAACTTCTTGTAAACCCAAATATCTAATCAGCCAATCACGTGGCAGCAACTTAATGCATTGAGACATGTGGTCATTAGCAAAACAACCTGCTGACATTCAAATGGGGGTGAAAGAGATTTAGGTAAAAATTGCATTGTTGTTGGTGCCAGGGGGGCTGGTCTGGGTATTTCAGAAACTGCTGATCAATCATCCCCAATACTTACAGAGAATAGTCTGAAAAAAAGAAAATATCTTGTGAAAAAACGTTCTCTGGGAGAAATGTCTTCTGGATGTCAAAGGTCAGAAGCCAGACTGCTTGGAGATGATAGGAAGGCAGCAGTAACATAAATAACCACTTATTACAACCAACGTACACAGAAGAGAATCTCTGAATTCATAGCACGTCCTACCTTGAAGCAGATGGGCTACATCAGCAGCAGACCACATCGGTGCCATTCCTGTCACTTGAAGCTGCAATTCACATGGGCTCACCAAATTTGAGCAAGGGGGAACTGGTAAAATGTTGCCTGGTCTGATGAGTCCCAATTCCTGCTGCAACATTCAGATGGTCGGGGTCAGAATTTGGTGATAGCATCAATCACTACTACTAGCAATTAATTGTGAACTGTTTTGCTTTTTTAAATGTAGCCCATGTGCTCCTAGCTTAAAGATGCTTAGCTGTTTTGGGAATCTGAACATTTCTGTTTAAACTCTTCTTTGATAAGCTAAATCAAAACCCTTGTTACCCGACCAGCCAATTAGATTTTATCATTCATTTTCTGTATTTGGAATCTTGTTTGTTGTCATAGGCAAAAGCTCCGGTGGTCTTATTTATCTCTTTCCAAAAGAAACCATAGCTTTAAGAAAAGTAGCTTTACTGATCCTCTTATCACACTGCAAGTCTACGACATATCTTTCTATAAGACAATCCCTAATGATCTGATACCTCTTCAGTGCCCTTGGCACTTACAGACCATATGACCTAGGCTTCAGGTGGCACAAGGCAAGTTTGGAAGCGATTTTTATTTATTCACAGCAATGTGGCGTGTCAACACTGACATGTGCATGATCCATGTGACACTTGAATTTTAAATGATAAAACCGCTTGAGAAAGGTCAAGCAGAAACAAGTTAGTTACAGAAAATAACCATTCAGAAAATTGTCTTAAGTTTTTAAATCTCTCTTGAAAAATGACCGCTTGTAGAATGGCGGTGGGCATCACCATTAGGTCAGGGTGACTTAAGGTTTTGCACATTCAAAGGTTGTTGTCCCACATTATAAGTTCGACTAGCATGGCTTTGTACCTGTTGTGTGAGCAGTGGGGAAGGCAAAGTACTCCCAATACACTGGTAATAGTTATGTCTAGGGAATAAGATCTGCTGCTTTTGTAAAGGAAGATTCAATGTTTTGAATGACATGCCTACCCTTGTTTATGCATGTAAAATAACAAGGTCACTCAGCTGTTATCTTTTCATTGACTTCTCACTAGTTTGACGAGTGATGCTTCATCCTAATGTAGACTCACATACAGTGTTTTCTGGGAGACAATGATTTTGTTTAATGGGATTGCCACAGTGAAACCTTTTAATTGGTGTTCAGTCTAAGCCCCATGGCAGGTGGCATGGGATTTCTCAGGTTGCAGAGTTTAAGCAATGCCCAGCCTTTGCTAGATCATCCTGCAAGGATGGGCAGTCCAGGGTCAGGGCAGGCAGCAGACAATAAGCAGAGTCAGAACAATCTGAGGTCAGGGCAGGTGGAAAATGGGCAACAGAGATGGAGTCAAGCCCCGTTAAATGTCCAATAAGTATTTCAAGCAGACTAACACTGGGTAAAGTAGCAGCTAGCACACCAAGGATCCAGCAACCTGCACCTAGGACTAGAGCCTTAAATAGGACTAGCAGCCAATAATAAGACAGGTTTGAGAATAGGAATTAGCCTGTTCATTGGCTGCAGGGTGCACTCTCTAATTTCCTCCAGCTAAGCACGGTGTGAAGGGGAATGTAGGAGATGCAGGGAACAACAGAGTGCACAAGGCTAAAGTGGTTCCGAGGATGCTGTCAGCTGCGAAACAGAGGAACACACTAATTACTTGACCTGTTTGACCTGCTCTGCGGCACCTCTCTGTAAGTGAGGGCTGAAGGGCACACTACAGGCAGAGAGGGGGACATTTAAACAGAACTCTAGCAATTGGTCTTTAATTTTTAGAGATCACATACAAATCAGAATATTTTAGTCTAGGGTAGGGCATTGCTTCCCTATTTAAGAAGCATGATCCCTCAGGTCCCATATTCCTCTGTTTGATTTACCTTTTTTAATCTCTGAGTAAAGTTGGGTAAGGTTTATATATTTCTACAAGTTTTTATTAATGCCCTTTCCATACTTATGAGATTCCTCCTCATGTCACCAGGTGAAGGTAATTTTCCAGTGGAGTCTCCTGTCTAACATGTCCCCACTAGGAAGATGTCCTCTAACTCCCTTCTGTGTCTACAGACTTCAAAAAATGTTTTGTCAGAGGTTATTCTATTTAAAACAAAATAAAGGTTTTGGCTATTCATATATTTTAATTAAGTATCAAAGAAGACTGTCCTTCCTGAGGAGAACTGCATAAAATGAGAAGTGTGCAGCCAACAAAGACTGTTGACTCATTTCTTTAATATGCAACTGGCTCCTATCCCAGTCTTATAGTATATCAAAAGCCAAAGTTTTTTTTTTTTATTGCAGCTTACCTTTACTTAGATGCTGCTTTAGTTTTATTTTTTAAATTTCTCTTCTTATATAATTTAGCTAGTAATCCTATGAGTACCACACTTTCTATACCTGGATGGCTATGCTCACTCCTTCATTATAGCCATGGAAGGAGCCATAGATATAATGAACTTCATACAGGCCTGCCTTTCTTCACTTCTGTAATGTAGAAAATGGGGTGATTGGTAGTCTTCTGTTCTTTAAGGCTAACAGCCCTCACTTAAAGAGAGGTGCCACAGAGCAGGTCAAACAGGTCAAGTAATTAGTGTGTTCCTCTGTTTAGCAGCGGACAGCATCCTCAGAACCACTTTAGCCTTGTGCACTCTGTTCTCTGCATGTCCTGCATTCCCCTTCACACTGTGCTTAGCTGGAGGAAATTAGAGACTGCACCCTGCAGCCAATGAACAGGCTAATTCCTATTCTCAAACCTGTCTTATTATTGGCTGCTAGTCCTATTTAAGTCTCTCTAGTCCTAGGTGCAAAAATGCTAGGCGTTGTTATCCTTAAACATGCTTCATGAGTACCTGAATCTTTGTTTATTCGATTCTCTATGGTCCTAACAGGGTTCAAAACTTTGCACACTGTTGAAAGTTACATGCTGAACCTCCTACTATTTAGGAACAAGAAAGGCTTCTTTCAGACTTGGGATAAACCACATAATTGTACCACATGCTCAACCATCATCCCAACCACCGTCATTCAACTTTATGGGAGTGGTTGGGAACCACTGTGTGCATGTGTTTGCATTGCAGTGAGGTTGTGTCGCTGTTCCTGGAGGCAATATGTTGCTTCTAGCCAGACACTGCACTCAATCGCATGACAGATCATTTATCAAACAAAACATATCAAAACATATTGGGGCACCCAGGAGTGCCTAAACATATGGTTTTAGATATTATGGGTCAAATTTATAAAAGCTCTCCAAGGCTGGAGAGGATACACTTTCATCAGTGAAGCTGGGTGATCCAGCAAACTGGAAATGGATTTCTTCAAAGTAATTTGCTATTTGCTAGCAAATGTTTTAAGTCCTAGACCAGATCCATTTTGCTGGATCACTGATAAAAGTGTATATTCTCCAGCCTTTGAGGGCTTTAATAAATCAGGCTGTCTGAGGAAGGCCTAATGTCCTTTCATTGTCCAGTCAAAGGCCAGAAGAGGAGGTCCTGACCCAGACTTCATTTTATAATTGCAGGACAGGGTGCAAAGATATATTTTTTGGTTTAGCCTGGCAGGAATGCTTAGACCACAAAAAAACAAAAATGCAATATATTCCATATATGTATTCAAGCTGTGAGTTCAGCTTAAAATTCAGTTTTACCCAAAGTACAACTGCTACTCTGCCTCGCTGTCCTGCAGAGCAGTAATCGAAGATAATGAATTACCATTCACTTGAGTTTGTTATGCTGGCAACCCACATATGATAAATTAAATCTCTTGGCCTACATTGTATCAAAAAATAAATGTATTCACATCTAGCGAGTAATTAAATATGTAGACGCTCAATCAGAAGTCATTGTGAAACTGTGTACTGCAGCCACATGAAAAAAATGATTATCTGCCTGGATCGATGAGCTCTCATAGCCTTTTCAGCCTTCTGACTCCTTGTGATGATTTACGTTGTATGCGCAGGATACATGTTCACTACACAGAATGTCTTGAAGAGGTATTGCAGATCAAAGCCCCGTTCAATCAATGAACGTGATCACATCTATCAAAGCGTATGTCTGTTCTCCTGAGATCTGCTCATTCTTTTCAAAATGTACCTGTTCATGCCAGGAAAAAAATACTTCCCATGTGGTCACATCAGATTGAGATATATATGTCATTTTTCAAGGTAAGACTCCGGGCAACAGCTAAATATGAAGTTGAAACACGAGCATGGAAGCTGTTTTATCTGTGAAGAGATTAATTATTTTGCTCAAATAGTCTTGTGATCCAAAAGCCTAAATAGGTTAATTTCTTTGATACTAGCTTTATTTGTGAATATACAATCTTCCATATTGGTATGAGAATGTCACGCTTGGGGAAACGGGCCCTCTAGGGGTTGCTACTTCTTGCACAGGAGTGGTATAGGCCCAGAGAAGCGCCAAGGCCAAGAGTTTAAACAGTAACCAGGTCTTTTACAAAGCCTCTAGTGGTGAGGATAATGTGCTGCTGGTAACTGCCAGGTTTTGGTCCTTGTGCATAAACAAGAGAATTGTCAAGGAAGGCCGGGGTCGAGGCAGGCAGCAAGCAAGAAAGTTCAGGGACAAGCCAGGGGTCAAGAACCAGAAATCCAGCAAATAGACACCCGTGACACTGGGGCCACTGCAGACACAGGAGAACACAGGATGCAACAGGAGGCACAGGTGACACAGGGGAACAGGCAGGCAAACACCAGACTGGGCAATAAGGGGAAACACAGGAGCTGGACAGGGGAAACGCTGAATTAAACAACGGATGTAGAGGAAATGCTCAGCAGAGTTAAGGGGGCTCAGCACTAGTGGAGACACATTGCACTAATGCTGAGTGCTGTGCCTGAGTCAGCTAAATAGCCAGGGATGCTTAAGAGGCTATTTCCTTAATGACCGTCGGGATGGGCAAAACTAATAAAACTTGGGAGAGCAGGCACGCTCAAAATCAGAACTGCAAGCATGCGCAGGAGAGGCTGACAACAATGTATTATATATTTTGATTGCTTTCTTTTATAGTATAGGTTGATTTAGGGGCTAGTGTATTGTTTACATCTTGTGTTTTTCAGCCTTGATCAAGCAGACAAGGCCATGGAAGTGTGTTGGCTGTGTGCGCAGATTTCTTCTTTGATGGTAATGCAAGAAGTCTTGGGGTATCCAGTGCCACATCCTTTTATTCTAAAATATTATCTAGCTAGCTGCCTGATATTACATTTGTTAAAGTGAAACTAAAGTCTCACTTTGGAAAATCCTTGATCAGGTAGGTGGTTATTGGAGAAATGGACAGGCGATATCCTTTCTGCAATAACTTGTGTTACCTGCCTGATCCCCGCCCAGATATTAAAGCTGTACGTGCTCAGCTCAGCATTAGTTGCCAGGGAAACCCAGCAGTCCCAGATTCCCTTTGCGCATGCCGGGAATAAATGAATTCCTTTATAAATGAATACCAGCATGGCCAATCAAGTAAGATGGTGATACCCTTGGATGGAACAGGGATGGGTGAATATCAGTTCAGTTCCCCTTTAACGAATGGCCAGCCTATGAGTGAATAACTTTCTGAGCTGTAAGCCCGAGTGTGACTCGGGGTAAAAAAAAAAACCGGCTGAAAGTGGTAACCCCGTGCCACACTCAGGGTAGCTAAAAAAATAAAAAATGATGCCTTACCTTGTCCCATCGGTGTCCTCCAGTGTCCTGCCATCCTCTGGCAGCGTCCTCTTCACCGATCTGTCCCCCGGCAAATGCACTGACGATCCCCAGGAGTTCCCCGTGACATTGGTGCATTGGTGCATACAGCCGTTGCTAGGGATGCAACAGGAATTTCAAATTATTTTGTATTGCATCCAATACAAAATAACTGTATTGAATGCAATACACTGGATTTATATGTCTAAAAGCCGTACATTGTCTTTCATGAAAATTATTTTACAGTATATTATAATAGTATGGGTATAATAAAGTTTGAAACACAAAATCATGTCAAAGTTTAATACATTTATTACACGTTTGTATGTTTTTAATTATTATTAATAGTTATTAATTTTATTTTGACATGGTTTTGTGTTTCAAACTTCATACTAATATAATTTACTGTAAAATAAAATTTCATGAAAGACAATGCACCGCTTTTACACTTACAAATCCAGACAGAAATGACCAGCCCAGGAAGTTAAGTGCAACAAACTAATAAAAGGATTGTTGATAATCTACTTACCTATTACTGACTGCACCTCTTAAATGTTGATCCTGCTAGCATGCAAGATTTAGCAATGTTCCAAACAATAAGGGAGCATCTCTTTTAGGGTAAGTAGTTCTTTCAACAATTGATCGCCAGTGTCAGACGAAATCCATGTCTGACCCTTTAAAAAAACAGAACTCGCTGCTGTATATGATCATTTCTCCATCTTCACATACAGCTGAGAGGTCTTGATTCTAAAACAAATGCCCTTTACCCCAAATGCAACAGGAGCTTCCCTATTCTACTCTATATAGTAAACGGGTTATACACAAACACATTATTTTTCATTGCCAGGTCCCCGAAAGCATATTCCCCGCTTTTCTGTACAACAGAAGGAAGAAATAAAACAGGATCAGGCTTTTCATTTAGAACAAAGATTTTTTTTTGTCCTTAAAGATAAAATTCTCTGCAATCAACTCAGAAAATAGTCATCTATTTTTAGTATAAGTGGTGTTAAATAAATCTGGTGCTGGCTCTTTGGTGAAGAGTCATCTATTTGAGTACACCAGATTGCTGCAGAAACAATGGCCTAATTACTCGCTGGCATCTGCGTCTTCACATAACAGGCAGCAGTGTATTCCAAGAAAGTAAGGAAATCAAGTGCCAATTTTAAAGCTGAAAAATTAATTAATGGAATGAAAAACAACAAGGAACAGGACACAGAAGACTTTGAACCTTTTTGTAGGTTTGGCTTTTTCTGAAAGAGATGATAAAATCAAACTTGTATTATTGAATAATAACCCTTCCCTGGAATAGGACCTACAAGTTCCTGCATTTTCACATCTTGGACCAGAGTGCCCTGAACCTACCGTGTTTTTAACACAGAAAACCTACAAAAGACATTGGTTCCATCAGATTCTTTACCATCAGTCAAATGCTTTCCTATTTCTTTTTGGACCAATCTGATGTAACCCTTATCCACTTAGCAAACTTAATCAAAGTATTTCACTATAAAGATAAGCTCTTGAAACCTCCTCTACACCATCACCTTTTAACTCAGACTCCCTATAACTAATGACTAGGTTTACAGAGGGTTTTTATGGGCATGGAATAGTATATTTCATGTTTCTTGATGATATAAGTAAAAGAGAAAATAGCATAAATATTTATAGACTGTTAACAGAAAATTATGACCATTTAAATGTCTCTAGACAATTTGTAACTGACCAGTGTGCAAGGTCCGTTGAGCAATTGCCCTTAAATTCCAGCATAGGTATATTTGTACACATTGTTCCCATACGTGGGTCACTAGATATAGGCTACCTCAGGGGTAATAGAATGTGTGCATGATTTGGTTTGGTGATAGTCCATGATAAGAGGATGCATGTATATGCTGGTATATCTAGGAGAGGAGGTTGAGTAAGGTGATCATTACCTTGTTTAAGGCTGAAGGAGGATAAAATAGCATGTACTGCTATAGGTTTTGAACCATTTTGGGGTTGGAGAATCTAACAAATAATTTATTTTGTTTTCAGCAGATTTTTATTGTATTTTTACATTTTTTATTTAACAAAGTAACAATACAAATACCTCAGTATAAAACATATACTTTTCCCCGGTCTATGCTATAATAAATACCCTTTATGAGAACTAATTTGTAAAATATACACAGTACAAATCACAATTTGTATTAACATACTCAAACCTGAGAAGCACAAGTGGGGATAAATTTCCCTCTTTATCCAACACAGAACCACCACCCACTTTAAGGGGAGGGGGGGAGAAAAAGCATACAAAAATAAATAAATAAATAAAAAATAAAAATTAAAAAAGCAAGTAAAAAACAACTGATTTTTTTTTTTGGGGATATTTTATGACCACCTGCAGAACCTCCCACATTACTTAACTACTAGGTTTATTTAAAAAATTATAAAAATTTTATTTACCCAAATTTGTACTCATATGACACACTGGATCACGCTTTTTTTGGGGTGCCCACCACACTGCTTGGCTGCCATAGACATATATTTATTTGGCTGTCCAGTGCTGTGACAGTTTCAGGCTTCAGAAGATTGCAATGGGTTGCTGGAATCACAATGAGAAGCAGAAACACAACTGGACAGTGATTCATGGGAGAGACATGGCAGGAGAACGCATAAAAGCACAATAAATTTGCCAATGTATGGGATTGGGTTGGAAGGAGTGATGGATGGGGTCCTTACATGGCATGGAGATTGGCTTTGGGGTCATTGCAGATGGCAGGTTTGCCAGGTAGGTTTTTTCCCACTGTGACCACTGTTTCTCCAATTCTTGTATCTCTGCTGTGCTCTGCACTGAGCTATGGAGGAACCACAACAGTCAACAGGGAAATGCTGTTTGACCTACACAAGTTGCCAGATAATTGGCATTCCTTTAAAGCAGAACTAATCCCTGCTAAACTCATCTGTCCCCATTCCATTTCAAGGTGCTGCCATCTTCTTACTTCTTCTCTTCTTAATTCTTCTCATCTTAATTGTGATCTTCGTCTCTCTTGAATGGCCAGCCCAGGATGGCATAACTCCCACACAGGCTTGCGAAAGTTCCTTTAGTTTTGGCAACCGCAGGGTTTTGACAGTTCTCCTGAGCGATCAGACAGGTAAGAATAAATATTGCAGAAAGGACATCTCATGTTCCTTTCTGCAATAATACCCAGCCTGGTGTTTTAGTTCCACTTTACTTTACAAAGTCTGAACACTGTGTATTGCTGTTGTCAAATTTTTTTCCCTACAGGGTCATTTTAAGAGATGCTAAAATCCATTTCTCATATACGCAGTAGGGGATAATGGATCTCTTCTGTAAGTGTTTGGTGGTTTGCAGACTGTACTTTACAAGTATTCTGCTTCCTGCAGGAATATTTGTTAGAATAGAATTGCTTATAGCAGGAGCATGTAATAGAGAGTACATAGCATGCAAGCAATCCTATTTATATATCTAAGGATAAGTGGTACAAATTTTAGTCATTTTCTATCATCAGAAAGTTCTTTTGAAAAGGAAAATTACTTTGAGAGAACGACACAGATAAACAGAAGTTTTTAGAAACTTGAGTAATAGATTCTTTGCTTGAAGCCTTGACCTACACTTAAAGTTTGGCAGTCTAGCATTTATTCATTAATAAAGAGAGCCTGTTACTTTTCCCCATTGATGGGGACTTTCATATGTTTTCCATCCCATACATCTATACCACCTACACATCTTTTCCTTCCTTTGTCTCCTAAAACACCCCATGACAACTGGTGTTGGAGCGTAAAGAGATCTCATTAAGGAATACCTGTATTGAGAGTCACTGAGATGGAATAAGAATGCAGTTTAAACAGGCAAAATAGAGCGAGAACCCCTTGCAATGGCAGCTTTCAAATTTTGTTTTGAAGAGTTAAAATACCCTCAGGCTTTCATGTCCAGAAAAATAATGACTATGCTTACTTTTCTTTGCAAATCATTTTCTGCAAGTCATTTCAAATAGTATAAAAAGATTAGAACTTCTGTTAGTATTTTATTGCAGCCCACCACGTTCATTGGGCCTGATTTATTAAAGCTCTCCAAGGCTGGAAACAATACACTTTCATCAGTAAAGCTGAGTGATCCAGGAAACCTGGAATAGATTTTCTATTTGCTAGCACATTTTTTCAATCTCCGACCAGATCCATTCTAGATTTGCTGGATGATGAAAGTGTATCCTCTCCAGCTTTTGAGGGCTTTAATAAATAAGGCCCTCTATCTGAAGAAGGTGTTAATGTTCTTTCATTGGATGATCCTAACCTGAAATGGATCTGGTCCAGGATTCAAAACATTTGCTAACAAATAGCTAATGACTTTGAAGAAATCCATTTCAGGTTTGCTGAATTACTCAGCTTCACTGATGTAAAAGTGTATGAAAGAGTATCCTCCCCAGCCTTGGAGAGCTTTAATAAATCAGGCCTATTGTCAGGGACATGAAGCAAGAATGTAAGTGTCCCTGGAATAAAGCAGAAGCCCTCCAATAGGAACCCTTTTGATAAAAGCATTTCAGTAGTAGATTTTCTTCATCTTCCTGTTGTGTCTCCAAAAAAATAGAAACTTAACCATTTAGTACTCCTAATCCTTACCCTAAAATGGAAAGAAAGTTTTGCATTTAGTTATATTTTTAGTTCTTTCTTGTTAGGACAAGAGATCTATTTCTATTTTCATGGATACCACGACAAAACTGATTAAAGATTATATTTAGGACTCTTTCTGCGTGAAACGAATATAGTATGTCACGTGTAATTTCACTGCCGATCTGACACGTCTGTGGAGAACAGAATTCTGCAGGGACACCTCTATCTCTCTCACTCCCGCTAGTAAGGAATGGATCGCTTCCTGCGCTGCCAGGCGGAGCTGTTAATCACTTCTCCAGGCAGATGGGAGTCGAAGAGCATCATTAGCTCCCCACAGGAAACTTGTTCATCTGCCAACCTGGAGCCACTTGTAGAAGAAAGGGACCTTGTGGCCACTTCTTGTGGTTCTGATATCACTAGAGCTTTGACTAAGCTCGGCCTTGGTAAAACCGGCTAAGAATAAAGTATAACAATACATTTTTAATAAACAATGCATTATACAAATCAGTTTATGACCGTAATATATAACTAATTTATATTTTTTTACGAGCTGCAGAGCTCTGAAGTTGTTTGAGCAGTAAGCAGGCAGTGTCTGTACTTCATTATGCAAAGCAAAAAAAAAAAGCCATGCAGTGATAAATGGAAAGCATCAGGCAGTTATTTGAAAAGGTAGATTAGAGGGTTGACTGAAACTATTCAGATTTATTAGACAGAAGTGCTGTATGGATAGATGAGGGTGTAGATGGAAAACAAATGACTAGAATATTGCTATAGCTACTGTATCTTCATCTGTTCAGCTAGTGGTTCAGGGATCAGAAGCATTGCTGTTGCATTTGGGTGCATGAAGCAGCATAAACTGGTGCCCATACTATGCAAGTGAAGTGGTGCCCATAGTATGCACACATGTATTATACATATATTATATGGACTGCTTAATCATGAATTTTTTTACGCTGGGTGAGGTGAAATTTTAGGTGGGTGGCAGCCCTTTTATTGTGTCCAAACTCATCAGTAACCACCCAAAAACAGCCGGGTGGCTACTGAAAAGTGCTGGGTGGTGCATCCAGCTAAAAGGGGCTGGGGGAACACTGGGCTACACCTGTATCTTATTCATTGGAACCCCCTATGCTGGTTGTTTTATCTTTCGCTAGTTAATATTGGTCCCTCCAGTCCTTGGATTTTGGAGCATCTACTTCCCTTGGTCTCTGTCCTCCTTTTAGGCTGGACCTGTGCAGCCCTTGCCACTTATGGATACTTTTTAATTTCTTGCCTTTGAAACTTGCCTGCTAACGGTGAAGAAAAGTGCAATTGGGTTATAGAAAGTTATGCAGTTTACTTCCAACTGCAGCTATGGCTCAGCCAAGTGTTGGCATATTAGACATGGGAGACCATCTTATGATCATGGCAAAAAGAACTAGAAACTTGCGTTCAATTATCTAGCTGTACCGCTGGATAGATGCAGTGCATGCAACTGTTGTTTTTTTAGCTGTGTACTCAATGTTCATGAAGTTCTCATCATGAGTACTGAGTACTCATTTTGTGCCCTACAGTGCAAATCATCAAGACCAATGTCACTTTATGTGCTGAGCCCCATGTGTGGTTGGGTACCAAAGTTTAGTATACTAATATATTACATAATATGCCAGTCTTCAAGTTCTCAATATTTCACTGTCTTTCACTCCTTTCTTTCTTCTATTCAGTAAATTGCATTGTCTCGCTTATGTGACAGCAGTGGCAGGAACTCTCCACGTTTTTCAGATGCTTGGTAGGATTAGCATTTCTATCACCGGGCTCAATCTACCGTTGATTCCTGGGAGTCCAAGTCTGAGAAATTACTCATTTTCTGTTGTCGTACCTTGTTCCTACCCAGCCGGATACATTGTGCACTAATCACTTGTGATATTTTATTGCTTGGTGTAAGTATTGATTTTCCAATCTCGGTGACCAGTCCCAGTTTGCTCATTCAGATAAGAGCAAGGAAGCTTCATATCATCTCTGCATGCTTGAGAACTGGAATAAAAAGTTGACTTTCATACATATGTTTGGAACAAGAGCACTGATAGGCTTTCTTATAAAGTGGACCTATCATCATATTTTCAGAGATTGTGCATTCGTCATCAAGGGGCCTGTAATGTAGAAAAAAGTGCTCGAGTTCCGCACATTTGGAGAAAGACATGTCACCCAATCATGAGTTTGCACTGTGCAAGTTTGGTTGACATGGGAAAGAGCCAGGAACAAAGAAGTTGGGGGCATTGGATTGAACAGTGAGCGCTGGAAAAAAAGGGAAGCCGAGACATCGTGGGATTTACTAGACTCGAATTGTGGCCAGATCGAGGGCTTTTTACAGGTAAAGGTGATTTTTTTTATTTTTTTTATTTTGTGAATGTTTCACACTTGAACTCCAGGTGAATGGCTAAATGCACAAAAAAGAAAACATAGATGGCACCGGAAGACCATTTGTCTCTGCAGCAGTTAAATGACAACTACAGGTCTGCTCAAGATCAGCAATTTTGTTTTTGGAAGGAGACATGTCACCCAATCTTGTGCCTGGGCAGTGCAAGTTCAGGTGAAGAGCCTGAAAGATAGAGTATGTCGGCACTAGATGGAACAGAGAGCACTGGAAAGATAAGGGAAGCCCAGGCAATGTGGCATTTACTGGGCTCAGTTTGTGAATGGATTAAGGGCTTTTTACAGGTAAAGGTGTACGAAATTTATGATTATTTTTGAGGATAATATCCAGTTTAATATGAATATTCAGGATAATTTAAAAAAATTATCCTGTAAGTTCTAAGGTAGTCGTCAGCAAAGGAGTAAACACGCAACAATTGGGTGTAAAAAGAATATATTGTACACAGAGTCAAGGTGCAGAAAAGAGTTACATAATACAAATACATACACAATGCATATAACAAACAATAACAATATTACAGACAAGGTCTATGTATAATCATTACCCTCTTTTGGCCAGCAATTCTCTTTGTCCACTCTCCATGGGTCACATCTCTCCTCTCTGTCTGGGCCTTCACTCATGCTATTCCTACACCTCTTTTATAGGAATTTCCAAACCCTCTGTGTAGTATACCATTGTCATTTGTTATTATTATTAATATTATTATTATTATTATTATTATTATTAATAATAATAATAAACAGGATTTATATAGCGCCAACATATTACACAGTGCTGTACAATAAATAGGGGTTGCCAATGACAGACAGTGACACAGGAGGAGGAGAAGACCCTGCCCCAAAGAGCTTACAATCTAGGTTTTCTTATCACCATAAATGATGCAACCATCTTTGACGAAACTTTCTCACAAGTATTTTCAGTGGTTTTGTTAACAAAGAGCTCACTCCCACAGGTGCTCTTGCTATTTGGGTACTTAAATACAAGAATTCCAAATCTGAGGTCTTGTTGGGACGGGAATGAGAGGTCTAATTTTTCTCGTCAGGAACTTGTTTACCATTTGCTTAATATAGACAATATTAGATGCTGCTAATAGGTGCTATCTGTACTTTGACCATAAATGAACAAGTGTGTGTTTGAGAACGTTCCAATCTTTTTATGCCAGAGATATCCCACATAAACCCCACAGTCATAAACATGAATACCCTCAGAATACATTAAAGCATACCTAAACTCAGAAGTTTTACTTTACATAAAAGGGTAGACAACCCTTTAAATTAAAGTAAAAATGTTGTTTGTGCTTTTTTAAAAAAAGTACAACACCCTTTAAAAAAAAAAAAAAAAAAAAAAAAAAAAGGGTGCAGCACTGCCCCCTAATTCCCATTCGCCTAGGCGATCAAGAATGAATGGGAGCGTAGAGCCTGTCGAGATACCTACGTCACGCATCCCAGGAGGCTCTGCTCCTTCGGCCCATGCCTGAGCAGGAGCCTTTTCATCAATAGGTAAAAAAAATTGCGGATCTCACGCATGTGCATTCTCTGCTGCAGTTAGATGACACGTACAGGTCTGCTCTCCACCCAGATTCTGTGATTGGCTAGTTAAGGAGAAGCAGCACACTGATGCATTCCTCTTTTTCTATTCTCTATCCTCCTATCACTACATAAAAGCTGCCAAAAAATGTACTAGTTCCTTGTGCTTCTTCTGACTCTTACAATTTAATCAGTGCTATACACAAAATTGCAAAGGTCTAATGCCAAGTCAAGTTCATCTACTTGCACCAGTTTCATTATAAACACGTGTATTGATGTATTATTAAATACAGAGCTGCATACATTTGTATCTTTTATTTCTGACTATAGTTCAGCTTTAAAATTCAGGAACATCGAATTCATTTCTTGATTCTTTTTGAGAAGCTCACCTAATAATATTTCTGATTCTGCTTCTTAAAGAATACAGGTAAGACTTGTGTAATCACTTAGTTGTTAATTTACAACTTATTTTTTATCATAATTTTAAAGTGTGAGTGGTTAGCCAGACATCACAGCTGTCTATTGGCTTGTACACTAAAGCAGAACCTTGGCAATAATTAGCTATGGGTATCTAGTCCAATGCCCAGAACAGGCGATGATTATTCTCTGCCTATGGCTGTCTTGTATTTAGACCAGTATTTCTGTATTCCTTTGAGATTATGGAAGAAGGTCTTTGATGTAATAGGTGGGCCATCTTTTGAAGTCGCTACATCAAGTGGTTTAGTAATGGATAAGAAGATAGATTTGATAATAAATTGTACGCAGGGTGCTTATGGTAGAATTAAAATCTTGTTCGCATGTCATACCGGCAGACACAGGAGGCATACAAATGAATGTGATTCTAAACATATTGTGTCTCATTCTCTGGGCTATTTTTAAATTAATATTTGAAACAGCCAAAAAAGGAATAGCCTTGCCCTGACGAGAAGAATCTTCTTAAGCTTTCAGCAAATAAAATTTTGTAAAAAGTGGGCGTTTAGCTTTGTTTTAACACAGGGGTCGCCAACTGGTGGTATGTGGACCACTGGTGGTTTGTGGACCACTGGTGGTTTGTGGTATGTGGACCACTGGTGGTTTGTTGTCCGTGGCTCTGGCTGGTTTGTGGTAAAATAAAATTTTGTAAAAAGTGGGCGTTTAGCTTTGCTTTAACACAGGGGTCGCCAACTGGTGGTATGTGGACCACTGGTGGTTTGTGGTATGTGGACCACTGGTGGTTTGTGGTATGTGGACCACTGGTGGTTTGTTGTCCGTGGCTCTGGCTGGTGTGCCCCCCAGCGGGGTCAGGAGAAAGAGTCTCTGGACACAACCCACCCATTCTCCCATCGCAGGCTCAGACCTGAGCAAGTTCTGGCATCATGACGTCACTCTAGGGGAAGTTTCTTCCGCTTTCAGTGACACACAGGTCCCCGCACATGCCCGGTCCAGAGTCAATAAATTTAGTCATCTGTTAGGCCCAAAAAGATGGCGACCAATGCTTTAAAGGATAGGTGTTCTTTAATATTAGTAGACCTTTGCCCATGTCATGGGATACACTTTATGTGTATCTGAACCCAGAAACAAATATTAGTACTTCACCAACAGATTAGGGAATGGATATGAGTTACATGCTCCTCCATAGCTGTTGGTACTTCTCAATTACTTCTGTCATAGGGCAAAACGGAAGTGAGTTACATGCTTCTTCTTACTTTAAAGCAAAATTAAGGAAGGATAGGGTGAGTTACATGCTCCTCCATACCCATTAGTACTGCACCAACACAGGAGGGAAGGAATGTAAGTTACATGCTCCTCCATACCCATTAGTACTGCACCAACACAGGAGGGAAGGAATGTAAGTTACATGCTCCTCCATACCCATTAGTACTTCACCAACACAGGAGGGAAGGAATGTAAGTTACATGCTCCTCCATACCCATTAGTACTTCACCAACACAGGAAGGAAGGGCTGTGAGTTACATGCTCCTCCATACTCATTAGTACTTCACCAACAAAGGAAGGAGGGAATGTAAGTTACATGTTCCTCCATACCCATTAGTACTTCACCAACAGATTAGGGAAGGGATGTGCGTTTCATGCTCCTCCATACCCATTAGTACTTCACCAACACAGGAGGGAAGGGATATGAGTTACATGCTCCTCCATAGCTGTTGGTACTTCTCAATTACTTCTGTCATAGGGCAAAACGGAAGTGAGTTACATGCTTCTTAGTTCCCCCACTAGTACTGCACTAATACTGCCACATAAGCAGAAGGGGAGTAAATCACACGCTTCTCCATACCCCACTAGAAGAGAATCAATACTGTCACATGGAAAGATGGAAGAGAGTAACATCTCTCTCTCCTCTAGTACCGGTTATTTATCTCCTCTTCCAGCAGCAAATTAAGGAGCCGTAGATATAAGCTGCTGCAAGGGCTGCCATTAAAGTGAACCTGTTTCTTTGTTCTTCCTGCTTTTTTGTATTATTTTAATTGTTTTTCTTTTGTCACAATAGAGTACATGTTTGCTTTATTATATAAATAGGAATTTATTGATGCAAAGCAAGACTACTACGGTACTCATCGGTCAGAAGAAAAAGGTGAGTTTGGGGATAAAAGACAAATGTGCAGGACCTGCTGTTTTCCGCAGCTCTAGAATAAACATTATACATTCACTCAGCTATGCTTTGAAATTGCATTATACGTTGCTTTGTCTACGGGAACTCCCTGATTGGTGCTGAGATGTGTACATGTGAATCAAACCTAACATCATTGCACAAAGCAATAATTGAGTTACATTTGCTTATTGAGAGGCATAACCCTTTCTTGCCCATTCGCTCATTAGAACTGGTTGCTCTGAGTATTAGGTAAGCATACTTTTTTTTAAAACGGGGTTTATTGCAAACTAGAAATAAGCCACTGATTAGTTGCACAATTAGACAATCTAATAATTAAATTCCTTGTGTGTCAACAAGAGGGGGCTGTCTGTCGCTGCATGGAAAAAGGGTGAAAAAAATAGTCTATTAAAAAAATAGGTTGCAATAAATTAAACCAATACATAACTCCCAGCAGAGGCTGCCACCTTACGTAATACAAGGGCACACTTATATGAATACTGGCACCCCTACTGGGTTTAATTATCACCATTTTCTTGTGAAGGAAGAGTACGCAAGGTAGGTGGATTAACCATTTATTCTCCTATAAACAGCAAGAAAAAAAACGTGTAGCTAGTGAAGATCCTTACACAAGTTATATTAAAAGATGCCAATGCTGACAATTTATTATCAATCTTTCCTCACTATTTAGGAGCCAACCTTATAGGCCCGGTGTTGGTGGATTATTTTTTGTAACTGCATAACTTTATGGCTTTATGGCTTCATAACGTTTATAAGGAGTCAGTTGTAATGCAGAAGCAGCTTGAAGCAGATTAATATAATTAGATCAGTGTTTCTCAACCAGGGTTCCTCCAGAGCTTGCTGGGAATTCCTTGAGAAATTGGACCTCACAGGTCAGTTTAACCAACACCAATGAACTTTTTGGCTATCTGTAAGGGTGACATTCTTCCCAATGGCCAGCTATGGAAGTGGAATTCATACTACTGACCACCACACTAATATACTGTGAGCAGTGGATATAGGCCCTGATTTATTAAAGCTCTCCAAGACTGGAGAGAAAACACTTTCATCAGTAAACCTGGGCGATCCAGCAAATCTCGACAGGATTTCCTAAAAATCATTTTCAATTTTCTAGCAAATGTTTTCAATCCTGGACCAGATTAATTTCAGGTTTGCTGGATCACCCAGCTTTACTGGTGAAAGTGTATTCTCCCCAGCCTTGGAGAGCTTTATTAAATCATGGCCATAGTAATTATAGCAGGGGTTCCCTAAAGACCTAAAAGTTATTTTAGGAATTCCCCCATGATAAAAAGGTTGAGAAACACTGATCTACATATTCTCCACATGCAGTAAATGAGTTTTAAAATAAGCCATCCCTGACCAGCTGCAGGCACTGTGGAGCAATTCTTCCTCACTACAGAAAAGCTGATGTCCTTTTAACAGATCAGCTCCCAAACATGGAAGCATCCAAGTCTTTTATATTCTAATGTAAGTAAAAAGCAGACACCTTGAGAGAGCAGGGGGCAGAGTACTAAGACCTGACTTTTCAGTGTTTTTCTTCCTCACTGCTTTTTCTTCCACACTGAGAATGACTTGCTCTACAATGTTGGTCATTGAGGGATTCTGTTAGATAGAGAATGACTACTCTAACAGGTAGAGATATTGCACATATGTGCTCTACCACCGCAGTGGTAAATACTTTTTCTGCCACCCCATTTGCCATTGCATGGGGAAGTGTTGATTCTTCTTCCCTTCTTCCTTCAATTCAGTCAGCGGTGTTTCAGTGGCCAATTGTTAGGCCTAAACTCTGTTCTTTGGGGGTGGAAGCATAGTCTCTCATAATTTTGTAGGCAGCCCAATATTAAGATTATGCATAGTTTTCATTTAGGGCTTCAGAAGGTGACCAAGGTTTTGGGGTTCTGAGCTACCAAGAGAACCTGTTGCCTTGCCCTGGTTGACAAGTTCATTTTAAGCACATGCACATACAGTAAATATAGTTACCTGATACATCTTCCAAAAATAATTAAGTAGAAGATTTTTTTTTTTTTTTTGAAGCTCCTAAATTCTAGCAGCAGAAAATTGGTTAAAGTCGTCTGTCAGCATGTTCCCGCTGAGAACGGATTATCACACAGAGGCTCTGTCATAACTCGACAAGCTTTCTCTTTTTGACAGCTGTATTGTTCAACACCTACGGCTCCACGACACGGCACGTGCTAAATGCAGCCTCACCTCCACAACTACATCCAGGGAGTAATTAGCAGCTCTCGGCTCAGCTGTCAAAAACTTGGCACCGGCGAAGAGGAAACTCGAGGCAACTTCTCTACTGTTCTAGAAGCTGAGCACAAACCACTGCTCAGAAGGGTGAATTGCTTTTCTGTGTATTGACAGGCAGGATGTTTGAAATACTCAGGTGGTCCTTTAGGGAAATAAGAGCATGATAAGAGGTCTTCTCTACGGATTGAAGGAAGGAAGGTCATGCGGCTCATTTAGCTGCTCATGTTTTCTTAGTACTTACATTTTTCCAGGTATCACCCTAATTACTATCCTTATTCAGCATATCTTTTGATTATCCTATTACAATAGCCTATACCAAAATGGAACTTTTAAGATAGATATAGTTACTAGAAAATCGTTTTAGAAAATAAATGTTAAACAGATTTCTTAGAACACTTATAAAAGCAATAATACATACAAACATTAAATCAATTCCATTGTTCACATTATCTCAATTTTTGCTTGACACGTTCCACAGACTAAAGCTTCTTCCTCAGGAAATTGATTGGAATCTACATATGTACAGAATACAATATTAATACCATGATTTTGTACAACAACATGGTTAATTGTGGGATAGGATGTATCTTAATTTCTGCTTACATGTTACAGACAAATGTCACATCTTTTCTTAGCAGCCTTCTCAAAAAATGAGGGATTTGGCAGTAGATGTGAATTGGTGTAAATGTGCAGGACACTAAATATTTTATAGTTGTCATTATCCTTATACAGCAGAGCTGAGGCTAGGAGTAAAAAACAGTGGGGTGTGCGTCCATGACTGTGTGCTAACAAGGAGAGTGACAGCTATATAAACTCATTTGCCTGCTGCTTTTTCTTTCACTGTACAGTTACTGGCTGCAGGAAGGTCCGTTTTCTAACTGCAGCAGCAAAACGTCTGGTCTCCTGCCTTGCTTTGTGTGACAGCACTGTATAAATCACAGGGTTAGAGGGACAAATACAAACCCTTTGGTAGGTAAATTGTTTCCCCTTGTATATGCATTTTATATGTGCCTTTAACTGTTTATAGCTTTCATTATCTCTCATATTGATCAGCTGGGATATAAAATTAATGATCCGTCATATTTAGATTTTTCAGCAGCTGCATATTTTATCCCGATACCCTACTTTTTTTCCCTATAATACAGAAGTTTCTCTTTCATATAATACAGCTTTTTAATTTGCTGTGGGGGGAATGTTACATTGATTGTCACAGTCCAGACATTCTGCAAAAACAGGACCCTCCACGTCGGCCAATTTACCAACAACGCAAATATTCCCCTGATTTCTGTGCGTGTTATCAGTAGGCAGAAAAGTCTTTATTTTCATGGCAGACTTTTCTCCCCGCCACTCAAAACAAAACTCTGAAAAGCTTCTCATGACTCTTCCATTTTGCTAGGCACCTATGGAGATGAACAAAGAGCCCGACATAGACAAGGCATTGGCAGCATTATACTGTTCACACTGCTGAGCCTGAGAGCAATTTACTGAAGAGAAGAGCTGCTGGTCGGAAGGATTTAACCCATTGCTTGTTGATGCATCACAAAACACGTTGCTAATAGCATCTGAGAGGAAGAATGGAAAGGTGGAGGGTCTAAACAACTTGTGTTTACATCAACGTTTTTAACTTAGGGGAACCCTTGAAATAACTTTCTAGATGTCCAGGGAACCCCAGCTATAGTTCCTATATCCACAGCTCTCAGTAAATTAGTGCGGTGGTCAGTAGAAAGAATGCCTCTTACATTGCTAGCCATGAATGTCACTCTTACAGATATCCAAAAAGATCATTGGTGTTTGTTAAACTGACCTGTGAAAACACATCAAGGTTGATCAAGGAACCCCCAGCAACCTCTGGAGAAAGCCTGGTTACATAGTTACATAGTAGGTTAGGACACAGGTCCATCAAGTTCAACCACTGGGAAATAAACATATCCCAGATATTAAACCCTATAAGACTTAGTTGGTCCAGAGGAAGACAAAAAAACCTGGTACAATTTGCTTCAACAGGGGAAAAAATTCCTTTCTGATTCCATGGGACAATCAGATGTTCCCGGGATCAACAGTCACTGTTATTTTGTTAGGGAAACTGTTATAGATACTAGCTAGCTGCCAAATTCACATTCCACATTTTCATTTCCTCCAAAAATTTCTGGACTCTCCATACCAGAAGGTCTACCCGTGTTTATTTTACATAAACTTATTAAATACACAGCTGAAATGCATACGTGGGAATTCCTGCCAAAGAAAGTTTTTGTCCATTTTTGAGATGGCTATTTTTTCCTGAACTAAACCTGCGTTACCCACCTGTTCGTATTCTCTTTGTATGGTGCTGCAATCTTCTTTTTTCTTCACTTCCTTCTTTTGATCTTCAGCCATCTTGATTGGCCAGGCCGGGAGGACCTGGCAGAGGTCCCACGCAGGCTCCCAGGAGGCCGGGAATACCAGTTATCCTGCCAACCAAGCTGAAGTTGTGCATGTGCAGCTAGCATGATTATGCAGGTATGAGGGATTATTGCGGAAAGGACATTGCCTTTCTGCAATTTTCTGCAATTATGACCTGCCTGATCATGGATTCCTAAAAGTGGAACTTTAATTCCACTTTAACTGTACTGCAGTTTAGAAATACAATTAATCCTTGAACCTGCACTGTAAACAGTGGAGGAGGAGACTGAGCTTATCTCTCCTTCATTACTCTGCTGTCTCCTGTTTCTTTTTAGCCTATAACTATATTTTGAGGTTTGCTGTACAGCTGGTTGCAAGGGACTGATCATTTAAAATTCAAGATTTTTCACTAGCTTTCACAAAACTTCACTCCAAACCTCTCCCAGTTGGGAACCATTTTATGCATACAATTATTGTGATCATGGGAGGGTTGCTAAAAGCAACAAATCACTTTTGACACGTGGTTGCATTTCCTTCTGCAACTGCACAGCAACCATAAGGGCAACATGTACAAATGCATTAACCTGCAACTCATTAAGTCCATTCCTGGGCGCATAGCAGAAGTTTTCCATTTGTTTGAACAATTTTCCACCACAAACATGCATTTTTTTAGGAGGGAAGAATTGTCCTCTGAGATGTTCAGCTTTAATTGACTTCAATAAACAACACTTTCAGAATGTGCAAGTGTACAAATTCACACTATGAACTCTGCACTATTCTTTTCCTAATCCACAAATTGTTTTTTTGTTCTCTACTAATTCCTTGACTTCTACCTTGCTTTTTCCTTATCTAAACCTGTGCTCAGAGTCCAATTTTAGAACCTGAGAAACAATTAGAGATACTTTCATTGGCTTTTAAATGGAGTAAGAAAGGGGAGTTCCTGAAAGGCCATATCTTAGCTCTGGCTAAAGAAAGAAGTTGGCAGCCCTGTATAGAGTCCATCTAAGATCCCTAGCAGCACGGAAAACAATTATTTAGGTTTACACTTGTGTTTATATACATCCTGATTAGTTAGACCATAGTCCTTATTAACCTGGAAGCTTCACTTGAAGTTTCATCTAGTAACCTGGGAGCCAGACGCCGGGAGTAATGCAGGCCAAGGGTATGTGAAGGCTTCATCAGCACATCCTGGGCACACACTGACGTCACTCCTCTCCCTTTTCAATTTTGCCTAAACATCTGGTGCTCTTAATATGTTACAACACAAAACAGGAATGTTTTTGTTTTAGAGCTAGAAAATATTTCAGTTATTCCAATATTTAGTGGCTGGAGAGGATACATTTTCATCAGTGAAGCTGGGTGATCCAGAAAACCTGGAATGGATCTGGTCCAGGATTGAAAACATTTGATAACAAATAGCAAAATACTTTTAATAAACCCATTGCAGGTTTGCTGGATCCCCCAGCTCCACTGTTATTCCAGCCATAGAGAGCTTTAATAAATCAGGGCCAAAATCTTTGGGTTGCCTCTTCCATTCTATGTTTCATGTATCAGCTGTCCTTGCAAAGCCCTTTAAAGTCTACCTTTAACTTTAAGTAGATTGGGTATTTGCTAAATCTATAAACAGAAGGTCAGATCGGTTCTAAATCAGGTTTGGCCAAAGAACACAAGGGATGGCTGAGTACAGATAATAATGTGTCAATTACACATTGGCCTTGCATTTCATGAGTCTACAGTTCATCCAATGAAATAGCAATATGTATTTCCTATTGTTTGCAATAGAATAGGGTATCCTTGTGGTGGTCAAAAATTAGGTTGTGTTTTATTATACACTCAAAGGATATATGCCTTTTGTCTTTACAAAAAAATTATCTATGTTACAAGCAAATTTAGAGAAACCAAAACATCTGTGTAAACATGACGTGCTTCGCCTATCAGCTGTTTGTGTAAATTGGTCACAATAGCCTAATGTGATTATAACTTTAGTACAAATTTGTTTGCCAAATCCCAAAAACACCCAGCTTTTCTCTGTCTTTTTATTTCTCCACTCATTACTCAATTCAAATTTAATTATGGCAACAATAAATAAAGCTTTGATAAATACAAAACGTTGCAGATTGTATATTTGTCTATTAATCGAACCACAATGTCCCCTTAGCTGTTTTGTTTTCTTATGGCACAGCTGTATAATTTAACACCGTTCCATAGTCTCCCAATTTAGATTCCATCTATAAAACACAAACCATGTTGGTGAGACTTCCAGAGCGAATCTTGATATAGCAGTCGAGCTATTGGTATTGCTCGAGCTGTTTGTGATGATGTACTCTTCCTTTGGAATTCATTTCCATACATTTTGTCCTTTGTGTCCTAGGCTTTCTGCAGGCTCAAGTCAGGGTCATCCAGAGAGAGCTTTTATAAAGCAATTAGACCAACAAATAATGTAGTCAGAATATATTCTGTGTAATACAGACTAAGCATTTTGCAGATGTTTGTAGCACAAATTGTGCACTTATATTGAAGGTCTTCTACAGAAACATCTACTCCTACATCTACCCCATACATTGTATATATATCCCTATGTATATTTTACCCAGTACTGCAGTCTTTTATACCCAGTATCAGTATTTTCTTTGCAAAAAAATGGTTCACAGGCACAGTTTTGACAGTGCTGATCATTAATACTGCAGAATACTATGTCACAGGTATCACAATGATGGTGTACTTTACAGGTGCATAATCCATACACAGCTACAGGCAATATGAGATTGTTGCAAGTTCTATAGTTCTCCAGCTCTTAACTTCAATACAACATTCCTAAATGTTTGTACAGATCCTAGATTTTCATTGCCCAAGTTTGTCAAAAATATAGCATCTGTATAACTGTCCTCTGATATGGTTTAGCAATCCACCACGTTGCATTACTAAATGATCACCAGATAATGGCATGGCATTCTCTATAGGCCGTGCAGTGCTTGTTCATTCTACTGTTGCTGAGAATGTTACCTAACAATCATTTCCTGCAAAAATGATTGAATTAGGGCAGCACGGTGGCTCAGAGGTTAGCACTCTGGCCTTTGCAGTGCTGGGTCCCAGGTTCATATCTCGGCCAGGACTATCTGCATGGAGTTTGCAGGTTCTCCCTGTGTTTGCGTGTGTTTTCTCCCACATTCCAAAAACATGCAGTTACATTATTAGTTTCCCTCTTCAATTGGTAGGGCCATTAGGCTGTGAGCCCCTTTGAGGGACAGATAGTGACATCACTATGGACTTTGTAAAGTGCTGCGTAATATGTTGGCACTGTATAAATACATGCAATAATAATAATATCTGTATGGATCTATAAGGTCGCACTGTGTGGGCACACTCATCCAGCCAATGACAGTGCCTTCAACAGCTGGTGCAGTAAACTATAGAATGACTACCTAAGGAAACTAGTAACATGTAAATCCACCACAACCCTCTGATTATCAATTGTGTCACACCCCTATTTAAATAGGTAAGTATAGTAACAATTAAGGAGGAAAGAAAAAAGCTGCCACTTTTCTACTTCTGGAACCTTAAAAAATGAAAAAAGAATCCCGAATTTAGGGTCCTTCTACATGAACACAGTTGGCATTTATTCTAGTATTGAGGTACTTGCTGTATGAAGACCTAATATACCCTGGTCCCTTGCCAGTAAAGCACCAAACCTTCTGAAATCCTGCTGAACAGAAATCATTCCCTGAAGAAGCAGAATACTCTAGTTGCGAAACACGTTAATATGTGATTGAAACTCACGGGTTTCATTATTTTAATATTTGTGGATATAACCTTTATTGACAAAGCACTAATGTCATTAAGTTATTTACAACTAATGTATTATATATATCCGTATGTTGACTGAGTGGAAATAAATTATTTTTTCTCTAATGCACATGCCATTCTAAACCCCTCTTTTTTTTTTTTTTTTTTTTTTTGTTACTATGCCTACTTAAACAACTATAGATGGCTACCTCTGTGGCAGCCTTGACATGGTCTAGAGGCTGGAGAGTTGGTTCTACTACAAATAAATTCCTTTGCAACATTGAAAAGGAATGTTTAGTGTTTGATTTAGGTAAATACATTTTGTTTCTTCCTCCATATTTCACCAGCAAAATCAGGGACATTTCAAAAGGGGAAAGATCTCACCATTCCTGCCATATATTGAGATTAGAAGGCTAGTAAACTTGCATGCTGCTGATTAAGAAGGGTGAGCTGAGTCCTTAATCACAGAGGAGAGTTGAATGAACTAAGCTACTGAGTAACTTCTGGGAAGGGGGAGCAAGGTGAGCTAAACACTTCTTGGAGGGGGTAGAAGGGCTAACTGAGTAGGGTCATTGGACCTAATTTATTAAAGCTCTCCAAGACTAGCGAAAATAGATAAATCATGGGTGAACCTGCAGTATCCAGCAAACCTGGAATGGATCTGGTCCAGGACTGAAAACACTTGCTAACTAATAGCAAATTATTTTTTAAGAAATCCATTCCAGGTTTATTAGATGACCCAGGTTCTCCTAGAATAGTCTATATTCTCCAGTCTTGGAGAGCATTAATAAATCAGGTCCATTGCCTGGGGGTGGGAGAGGGAAAGGTAAAGCATAGGGAGATGAGCTACTAAGTCGCTGCTGGGAGGAGAAAGCTGGGTAAATTGATCTGCTGAGATAATGACTATAACATCTGTGAACTTACTCCACAGTGCCTGCAGCTACAAAGGTAAGTTAGGGCATAATTTGAAGCTAATTTTCATGTCACAAGTTCCATTTATTCTACTGTAATAACCTAAAAAACAAAATTATCTTAAATGTTTCCCAAGTGGCACTGGGAAAGAAGAACTAATTGCTGTGAGAAGGAAGAAGAATTACATGCTCCTAAGAACATTTCCTCATACTTTCCATTGTTATGAAAGTGGAAATGTCTATTTTTATTGTTTAAACAGATCTTCAATAATAGCAGAATTTAATTGCTAGAGATAATTCACCTTTTTACCTACATACATTTTTTAAAAAGATTTAAAAAATAAAAAAATATCCAAAGAAAAGTGATTTTGTTGCCTTGCTTCACCCACAAGACTGTTATAAAATTTGACCGCTTGCCGCTTCGCCTTGGTGTCTTTGCCTATGAAAATAAAATTGTGGCATCCATTTTTCATCCGACAATTCATCTTCGCTTTAATTGTAGCTGCAAGGCTAACGGCTTAATTCCCCATGTTCTGCCCATGCAGGACTCATTCTCTATTATTGACTTGCTAGTATAATGAATAACCCTCTGCAGCAGAAACCATTACTAGTCATTGTTTTGTTGTGGAGTGTGCAGGTAGCAAAAGCTTTGAAGGATAAATTCTGACTTGCATCAGACCCTGAAGGTCCAAAGTACAGATCGCTTAACGTTTTTTGTTTTTTTTTTAAATCCTACAAACCAGCAGAGAAGACAGAGTGTAGGCCTTGATTAATTATGAATGCCTCAGTGTGTTCAGGAAATGAGATATTAAACCCTGCTCTTTTATTTTTTTAGGGCCAAATATATGCATCTTAAAGCGGAACTAAGTTAAAATAAAAAACAAAACACTTTCCTTTACTTCCGCAGATCCTTTGATCCTTCCAGAGCTGTCCTCAAATTGGTCCTGTGCTGTCCTGGTTCCTTCCATCGTTATCTTGTTCTCCTGCCTATGTTACCTGATGCACAATCGCTGGTTGACGTCTGCTGCTGTATTTGTAAAATAAAAGTGCCAATCTTGCTGCGCATGCTGAAAAGTTCTTTTTTCTCATGCCCAATTTCATGCATGCGCAGAAGGAGCAGTCCAACGCCCCCTGGTATACATGACATATATATCCCAGGAAGCTCTGCACTCCCATTCAGTCTCCATTGTGGAGATTTCTCCTCACCCTCTGTCCATTTGACATCAGGAAAAGTAATGTAGGGCAGCATGGTGGTTCAGGTTCAAATCCTGGTCGGGGCACTATCTGCATGGAGTTTGCAGGTTCTCCCGTGTCTGCATGGGTTTCCTCTGGGGACTCCGGTTTCTTCCCACATTCCATGTCATGACTATGGACTTTGTACAGCGCTGTGTAATATGATGGCACTATATAAATACTGTATGTATTACTGTAATAATGAGGGACAATAGGTTTTAATGAGACCAAAGGGCACTAAGGGTAGGTTCACACTTGCTGTAAGGTTGCTGTGCGTTTATCGCTTCCTCATGCCAGGAACTGCCACCTCTCAGGAAATACTTGGTGTCGTCTCCCTGCGACAGCACCTTAGTGAACAAATAGGACTGCATATTGCCATCAGCTGTCAAATGTGCAGCCGTTGGTTCTTTGCAGTGCGAGTGTTGGCAAGTTGCGAGCTGTGTGGAATCGCATGCCCCCGAGGTAGGTGTGAACAGGCAGGGGCGAGAGAGGCGTCTGCCTCAATCCCTGTGCTGGGTACCCACCGCTGGAGAGAAAATGCATCATGCGCCTGTGTTCTGCACTGGAAAGGACCTGGCTGTCAAACTGACAGCTCAATCCTGCGTGTAACATGGCAGAGTGAGGCGTCAATATGACAGCCAGCCTGCTCTGTATCTGAAGCCCTACATTTTTGCTCCAAGTAAATTTTTCCCTCCTAGATTAATTTATACTCATCATGTTGAAGTCCTAAAGATACACAGGCAGCTTTAATAGTTTATTCTTGTTGCTAAGATTATCTGAAATTGGTTGCTCACTGATGGAAGAAATTGCTTCGTGTCATATAACCTACATAGAAAATAATTGCACATGTATGTGTTTGTAGCAAATCTTTCATGTCCGTTTTAAATTCCAACCAGCAATCTGATTAATAGGTATGTGTGGATGTACGGCTTGTGCACTTAAGTAATATTGTTACCCTGACTTCTGATTACTTGCTGCTACGTTCACGTTCTCCAGAGTAGACCTGTGTGTGATCCATATGATGGGAAAGGTAACATTGTCATGTGACACTGGTATTGGAACTGTAAGTCTGACTTCTGAACCTGACATGAAAAAAACAGTAACCTTACCTATGAAGTGCGTGCTTTCACACCTACCATTACTTTTCACACAGATCACAGTAAGTCCCCGACATTGCACTGATCTGCTCTTTTCTCCAAAAGAAAAGAACAGCCTGTGTTCAGGCATTACTCAGGGTCAGCTATTACTTCTTAGACTAAGATGCTGGCTTATAGATAACAAAGTCGTGTAAATCCTGATGCCTCTGCAGGTCTTGACTTTGATCACAATTATATGATATAGATCAGCTACCGCAGCTCTTACATTTTGACTTAGTACAAAGTTATGGTGTTGCAGTCCAAACTCAGAAGGACTGAGGAAATGTTGCTGCAGCCTACAGCAGAATAACATTATCCCAGCCTTGGGTGGACTTAATGAGAAAAGGAGCTTTTATAATAATACAAACTAATACTGTTTCTATACATTGCAACCTTTCATGAATTTAATTCTGTAGCCATATGAAGTTTCCTTTTTGTGCTTTGCTTGACAGATGGCTTTGCTTGTGGGTTGGTGACCTTGAGTTATACGGCAGCAATATTTTTCTGCATTATGTAACCCTGATGTAACTATTACAGGAATGTAAATATTAGCAAGGAATAATTACCTTAGGATGGTTTTGGCAATGGGTTTTCTGGTACCTGAGCAAACCTAAAACTATTCTTTATCATTTTTTGAAATTTCCTGTTTGATAAAAAAGACACTGCAATGATTTTAAATCCAATATATTATTTTTTATTTAAAACTTTGTTCACTATCTGCTTACAATCCTTAAATTTGTAATCCCTGACAAAGGATTCCCAGAGCTCTATGTGTTGTGTAGAAAGCAATGGCCTCCTCTGTGGCTGGCTATGCTTGCTCATCTACCATATTCCTGGTCCATGATTGCTTCCCACACTGTGATAGATCGGATGTGTCAAATCGTTTGTATGTCACGCCAGCTTTCAGGAGCTGGACTGATGTATCCCAGTGGGGACACAAAAAACTCTATTGTAAAAATATATATTTTTTATTAAACATTAATAAACCAGTAAGATAAAAACAACGTGGATGATTTTAATTGCTGCCATACATGTAGATTGTGGACATTACCCATTTCAGCTATAAAGTGTAAGTAAAAGCAAGTATGGAATTGTGAAGGGTGGAAGAATATTTATAGTATAAGGTAATAAGCTTGAGAAATTACAAAAAACATAAGTGGAAGTGTTCCAGTCTGATCAGTGGTGATCCAGACCAAGCTAGATGTTACCTGAAGGCAATATTGGGCTGCATAGCCATATCTTAGGTCAACCATCTATGGAGTGGACCACATAACCTGGCTGTACTGATGTCGTCTCCTCATGCACCACTTATTTCCCGCTTTTTCCACTCATTCTTCCACTCCTCTTTTTTCACCACCAAGAAATTACCAGACCGCTTGTTTGAAAGATGTTGGCCTTATTACATTATTCATTACAACAGATCTTTATCTTTTCTAACATTTCCCACAACAATTATCATAACATTACAGAAACAACAACTTTTCTGGTTTGCAGAGTCCTCAAGGGCGTTAACTTGACCAATACACCTAGGTTTGGTCTGACCCCTTTTTGACTGATCCTCCTGCTCCCAGACACACAGCTCTGCCTTTGGAATGCAACCAGTAGGTGCTACACCTAAAGAAGGTCCTCCCACCACCATGACGGTTACTACCGTACTTCCCCCAAGGACCCCATCCGCCACACAATCAACCTTTAATACTAGGAAAGGAGGTCTGGAATGGTCCTACTTTCTCTTCCGCCCTAATTTACCACTTTCCTTCCCGCTCTTTTTGTTCTACTCCACTCCCTTTTTCTTTCGCGCACTTTTACCCTCCTGTGTCTGCTTACCCATTGCGTTTGGTCACATCTGCCTTCCCCCGAAGTCATTGCATTCACCCGGGTACAGGCTTTAACTTTCTGTGAAGTGATGCATACCAGAAAGGTTCACAAAACTGCTCCTGTAAATAGCTAAAAAGAAAAAGCCCCCATTTCCCCCCACACATACCCAGCACCATATAGACCTGTGAGCTGGTATGCCTATAGCTACTTCTAGTGTCTATATCAGTGTTTCTCAACCAGGGTTCCATGGAGCCCTAAGGTTTCTCTTGAGGTTGTTAGGGGTTCCATGAGCAGTTTGTGTCTCTCGGGTCAGTTTAAGTGACACCAATGATCTTTTTGGCTATCCGTAAGGATGACATTCTTCCCATTGGCCAGGAATGTAGGAGACATAGTTCCAGTAATGAGAATCCTATAAAGCTGTTTGTCCTCATGTCTTTCTACAGTTTTCTGCATGGAAAATGTTCATTGTGAATCTGTGTAAAGGTACCTGGAAATCCTGGAAGTACTGGCACTTCATGGCATCCTGATCTCCGATAAGCTTTGGGATGCTATCTGATAGAACCAATAGGCAGCACATGGCCAACTGAAGGAGCGCAGACTGACAAGATTGCTTCATTTTGCAAAGAACGGGCATGATATAGTCAGCCTACAACAGGAAGTGCTGGCAAAATCTCTGAATGGAAAACTTTGCAATAAATTCTCAGCTAAAATATTAAAATATTTAAAAAAAAAAGACTGTACAAAGAAAGATATTGTGCCCATAATACAGAAAATCTTACAAAAATCTTAACAAATTTAGCTGTTTCTTGTTGTTCACAGCTACCTTGCTTAAAGATTTGTTTGTAACAAAGACAATTTATGAACTAATAGAAGTTCAGAGAAGAAAGAAAAATAAATTATGGATGTAAAAGAGAATTCTTAGAAGGAAGCTTTTGAAGTGGAGCAGCGCTGACAATTGCTTTGCATCAGACGACCTTGAAGAAAGACTGTACAGGTCACCAGGAGGGAGGAAGCTGGGGGCTGGGTGGACTAAAAGGAGAATGCCGGAACCGCTAATAGATTTTTAAGCAGGTTATTATGCCGGATGTGCTTTATTTATCTGTCCATGATCACATGATGACACGGAGGGCCGCTTTGGCTGATATCCACAGGCTTTTGACTTGTTGGTCCTTGTTGTGTAGCACAATGATATCTCTTCTAATAGATGCAGCACGCATAGTCAATGACCATGCAAGAGATAAATCTGCATCCTGATCTATGTGCTGCACAAGCAGAGGGGACCTTTGTTATAGTATGGAAATGACTACAGTCACATCATATCTGTCCATGTACATTGTCCTCAGGTTATCTATGCAGTGCAAAAATTCTTTATAAAAGGCATCTCTAAAAAGAAAACAATTTATATGTAACATTCTCTTTAACCACCTGAGCTTTACACTGAGGTCTAGATTTCTGTACCAAAAGTGATCCACT
>NC_092864.1:13417927-13551053 GCF_032062135.1 Pyxicephalus adspersus
ACACGAACACGACGCTGGATGAGCACAGCGGGACCAGGTAAGTAAGGATGGGAAAAAACTCGGGGTTAACCATCGTAGCCATTTTTTTTTTGCCCATACGAAGGTCGGGCTTAACGGCAAGGAGGTTAAAGAGAATCAGTTTACCAATTCAGATCAAAGCAACAAGTCCTGGTGAAGGCCTCTAATGATCTTCTGTTGTAACCTTGGGCAATAATAGGGGTTTTTGGATTTGGGGTGTCATGTGACTCTTTTCTCACTAGAATGTAATGCATGAGACCAATCAGCTAATTGAGAGGTGCAGACATTGTCACATGGGGAGGAGTGAAGGTCAATATGCTTGTATAAGACAGACTGTCCCTTCTGCAATACCTGTTCTTAAAGCGTACCTAAACTCAGAATTTTCAGTTTACATAAAGAGTAGACAACCCTTTTATGTTAAGTAATATTTTTTTTTTAAATGCTACACCCTTTTTTTTTAAAAAAAAAAAGGGTGCAGCACTGTCCTCTAACTCTTGATTGCCTAAGCGATTGAGAATGAATGGGAGTGCAAAGTCTTTCGGGATACCTACGTCAAGCATCCAGGAGGCCCTGGGGTGCTTCTTCTGTGCATACCCAAGAAAGGTGAAAAGAGAAAAATTTGATGATCTCACGCATGCACAGTGAGATCGGCAAGTTTTTTTTCCAAACTACGTCACTCGATTTTGCGCCTGTGTTGGGTGACGTAGGAAGAAGAAGAGGCAAAGATGGCGCTGCCCAGCGTGCCGGCTCGGGGGCAGATGTCGGGATAACGCGGGACCCGATGGAAGACACCTCTGGATGGATCAGACTGCCCTGCAGGATTGAAAGTAAGTGTATTTTTTTTTGTTTTAGGCACTTTTCAGTTTAGTTCCTCTTTAACTGCTTGATCGCTGCCCAACAATCAAACGAGCTGCACATGTGCACCTCAGAGTTAGTTGCCAGGCAAACCCAGCAATACCAGCTTCCATTGTGCATGTTGAGAATAAATGAACTCCCATGGTTATCCATTACCAGCATGGCCAATCGAGATGGCTAAAAATGCATCCAGAAGAAGTAAGATGGTGGTGCCCGCCGAACAAGGAACAGGGATAAGTCAGTGTCACAGATTTAGTTCTGCTGGATAATTGCTGGAAAACAGTCATGCTTGGTAAAAGTCTAGCATGTGTACAGTGGTCCTCCATTCATTAATATGCCCTGGCAGATTGTTGAAGGACCTAGTGGGGTAAACACAATGTACTTTTCTATAAAGGAGAGCTCTGCAGGGTGCTACCGACTTGTCCTTCCCTCTCCTCTCTATAGAACAAAATGCCGCTGTGTGTACAACGCCCTTTCATTCTCCTGTCACTGGAAACAATCAAGAAAGATCATTTCCAGTGACAGAAATTTGATGTCTGCACGGGGCTTTGTGTGACTGTTCTGATGACACTAAGATAGATCATTGTAATTACTTCCTCAGATTCAGTGCTGCATGGGGGATCTGCCTGCTGGATTTACAGGATTAGTCCTAGTGTTGTAAAATAATTATACTCAGCACTGTGCATGTGCAGGAAAAATCACCACAAAATAAAATCATTCAGGGAACAAAGGATTTCATGTAATGGTGAGCTATTCACATTCCAGTCTGCTATACAGAGACTGATACTAGATTAGATTCAGGTACTTACAAGGCTTTTATTTAAAAAATACATTTAGTGATGCGATAAAGTGGAACTAAAGTGGGCGCTTTCTTTCTTAAGGGGTATCGATTGTCCTCTTTGCGATTATTAGACCTTCCTGCCTGTTTGCAGTTAGTTTTAAGTAAACTAACCTCTCCTTGCTCACTGGCATCAACATCCGATCCTCTTCCAGGTTCTGGATTTGTAATCTTGGTTGGCTAGGGGGAAAGGCATAACTCATATTCATGCCCATGGGAGTTCATTCATTCCCTAAAGCTGGGTATGCTGGGATCATACATTGAGTTGCACATGTGCAATTCATCTTTCTTTAAATAAAAGATTGCAAAGAGGGAGGTAGGTGTTAGGGTTTGCTCTCAGTGGTCTGGATTCTTTTATGCATATACCGCAGACGTCTGGGAGAGTGATCAATGATGACACGGCGACAGATATTCACTGATCAATTTCTTAACCTTATTGTTGGTAACAAGCGTTTTTATACATAATAAAGTGGTTGTGTAAGGAGAAAAAATATAGATGACGCACATTGATTATTTGCAATAATTTGCCAGTAACAAGTTAATAATCATTAAAACATGTAATGTTTTTTTTCCATGAAAACCCCTTGCTCATCAATTTCCCACAACTCATGATTCAAAATGTCGGAGTGCCCTGACACATTATTAAAGCACAAACAATCCACATGGCCAGGTACATTTTAAGTGCACAAACAACTAAGATAAGAGTTATTAATTCCAAAGTGTTGTAATCATCAAAAATATATATTGTATAAAGGTATCTGCTGCTACAAGATGGCTGAGCCATGCTTATATATCCTTACACTTCCCTCCCTTTATCCTCTCAATCCCTATGTTAGAATTAGCATTGAAAACTCTTCAGTTAGTCTAGCCTTTCCAGTTTTAAAGATGGCAAACCCTGAGTGTAAGGCAGGGGTGTCAAACTCAGATACACAGAGGGCCAAAATTAAAAACTTAGACCAAGTTGCGGGCCAAACTTGAAATTTATTGAAAAAATTGAAGTTTTTCCTTCTCATTAGATATAAAACACTAAAATAATCATCACTAAAATAATGATAAAAGTATCACCATGTGATTCCTAATTGTTCACAGAAAAGTGTTTCTTGGAAATGATCAAATAAGCAACCGGAGATAAATGGAAAGCAGCAGAAGACATGTTAGGCATGGAGAATATTTGTGCCCACTATTGTCCAAAGCTGTAACCAAAGTATTAAATGATGAATCAGCATATTGTGTGGCAATAGGGTTACTGTGCCGAGGAACAAATTTAGATCAATCAACTGCATATTACTGCATGCTCTTCCCATGTGTTTTTGTTTCTTCTTATTGAGATTATTTGTTTTACTTTACCAGAGGATGCAATGTGAAACCAATAGAATTGCTGCATTAATTTGGTTTCATATTGTATTCTCTGGCACAGTATTAACAATTAATATAGCAATAGCTCTATGATAATACGTGCCAATAAGGATCCTGATAGTTCCTGATTATTGAGCTTACCTTTAAGAAAAAACTCTCAAGGGTCCACGCATAGGCTGCTGTTCAATAGACACGAGTGATGCCGCTACTACAATTCCCAGCATCACTTGTGGCTATAAAATGCGGTGCCAGGCATAGATAGAGAGGCCGTTGGTCTATAGACGAGAGTGATGCCGGGAATTGTAGTATTGGTTTTGTACTTGCGTCTATATTTATGCTGTGCATGCCCAGCTCAGCTTTTTGCCAGATACCTGGAGCAACCAGGAAGGTAGGAGGGAATACTGCAGAGGGGACATCACCTGTCCCTTTCTGCAATAATGACTGATCATGGATTATTAAAAGTGGAACATTCCTAAATATATATGGACTGTTACTTTAAACACTGTTCTTTATGAGGACAGTCCCTTTAAATCATTTGCTGCATAATATAAATCTTCTCCCTGTGACAAATCTGCTCTGATGGTGCCCCAATCACAGCTCATATAGATGCTTTGTGCGGTCAGCATTGTTGCTTTCTGATATGCAAACCATTGTGATAAAATAAACAGCATTGCTAATGAAATGCTACGTTGCTCCTCCAGGGATCATGACATTTTAGACTTTGTTTAATTAAAGTCTTCAACCTGTCCCGTCATGCTCCTCATCACTAAATTATTTTGGAAGGCTTGAATTGTAATTTTGCTGTCCTTTTGTAATAAGTACTACTGAGGGACAGCCTTTGAAAATATTCTCTTGAAGGTACTGGAGCATTTTATTATTTCCATATAAATGATAAAGCATGTGATTTCTCACAGCACAAAATATCATCAAGCTGTCTGACTCTCGGAAAGGGTGCAAGACAGCTTCTCCGAGGGGGAAGAGGTGAGAGCCAAAGTGTAAAAGGGCTGTTTCTAGCAGGAATCGAGGTGAAATGCTTTCTAAGATTGTTTCTTTCTAGGGAAGCCATAATATAAGTTCTGTTGTCCACAAATGAATACAATTGTTGCTTGAATGAATGCTAGGACTTAAATATAAATTTAAATTGTCTGTCTGTTGTTACCATTATTATTATTAAAATTATCCAGTATTTATATTGCGCCGACATATTACGCCCCGCTTTTTCTAAGTCCATAGTCATTTCACTAGCTGTCCCTCAAAGGAGCACACAATCTAATGCCCCTACCATAGTCATATGTTACTATACAGTCTAAGGTAAATTTTAGTGGGAAACCAATTAATCTAACTGCATGTTTTTTGTTTTTGTTTTTTGGAATGTGGGAGGAAACCGGAGTATCCAGAGGAAACCCATGCAAACATGGGAAGAACTGCAAACTCCATGCAGATAGTCTTGGCTGAGATTTGAACCTGGGAGTGCTTAATGATGCAGTTTAATGAACCAGGCACCCAAGATTTGCCTCCTGTGCTTTGTCTATACTGATCTGCCCCATCAGACACAAACTACTTGCAAGTATATCCGCCCTTTGTGACGTGAGGGGCAGATGCACCACTTTGAAATCTGTACAACCCCTCTGGTTTACAGCAGAGCCTTAAATATTGTAGCTGGGCCACAGGGACACCCTCCAGGTGCTAGGTACCTGCCATGGTTGCCTTTAGGATAATACACCTCTGCCTGCAGCTTATGGGGTATTAGTAATGTGTGGTGTAATAGTTCTGCATCAGTACTTGTCACCGCTTTGGGCAAAAGCTGGAGTGGCTGGGGCATCATTTTCTGCTGTTACCTTCCTTTTCCTCAACATAAAAAGTAGTTTTTCAGACTATGCCAACATTACAAAAACAATTCATACTACTACAAAGTATTCAACGCTTCCCTTCAGAGGAATCTCTACGCTCAGTGATTTGGTGCTAATTGCCTGTAAGCTCATTATACATTGCCAATAAACAGGTTGGAGTTTTGTACATTTTGAAAATGGATTATATATAACATAAGCTTTTCATCTGCTTCGCCCAATATAGCATGTTCTGGAATAACACTGCTACCCTTTGGAAATGTAGCATACAAAATAATTACATGCTGTCTTCCCAAGCATATAACATTGGAGCGGTAATATTATGACTGGAGTCCAGGGCATACATTAGCTAATAAGGGAAAATGTAGTGCTTGCGCAGAATGTTTGGCGTGCAGGGTTTCATAAAGTACTAATAGAGCCGCATAGACTTAAAAAAAAATCATGGAAAGAAGAAAAAGTTTGCAAAGTTTCTACAGTCAAAGAAAAGCATGAAGTAATGCTCCTGTTTGAAGAATATTTATTTTCTCTGGTAGTGACCCCCAACCAGTATGTAGGAAAGCCAACTGGCAGTATATATCAATTTACGAGTGGAAGCCAAGGCTTTGTATTGGAAACACCTCTTACTTTAGGCCAATGGATACATTCAGGTTCCATGCAGAATGTGTGGCAAATGGGAACTAATTTAAAAGTGGAGCATGCTATAGAGTCACCATGCTTCAAGCTGCTAGAAGAGTGCTGCTCCCCATGTCACCTATTTACACAGCTGGTAAATTCTGCTGCACAGTTAATGCTACTCAACCATCTAATGGCTCATGAAATCCACAATTGTTTAAATATTGGATGCCTGTAATGTCTAATGACCATGGATGTGCAGCTGAAACTATCTTTGTTTGGCAACATGAATTTGGTGGAGTGTTTCTCAAACTTTTTAACATAGGGGAACCTATTAAACACTTTTCAGGTCTTCAGGGAACTCCTGCTATAATTACTGTATCCACAGCTCACAATACAATTGCTGGCCAGTGGAAAGGCTGCCACCCTTACAGATAGCCAAAAAGATCATTGGTGTCAGTGGTAACTTTTCATTGGTCAGGTAACACCTAGAAAACTTTGGAGGAACCCTGGTTGAGAAACCCTGTGGTGGAGTAGGAAACTGTGGTCAAAGTTTGTCACCATCAGGAACCATTCATCTGTGGGTGTTGAATCTGACAACCTCGTGTTTCAAAACATCACCACCACATGCACAGGATCATACACTTTAACCCAGGCTTTCCCAACATTTTAACCTGGGGGAACCCTTGAGAAAACTTTCTTAAAGCAACCCCTGCTATAATGACTATATCCTTAGCTCAGAGTACATTAGTGTGGTGGTCAGTGGAAAGAATGCCACCCTTACAGATTCTCCCTTCCACCCTCACAGCCAAAAAAATCATTGGTGTCACTTTAACTGATCCGAAAGGTAGAAATTGTACCTGACCTTATTAGAAATGGGACAGGAAGGATGGAAGAATCTCATCAGTTGAGACACTGACTCACAGACAGAAATATACACCTGACATAGCTAGATTCAGTCCAATCACATTGATTCCATCAAGTTTAACCACAAGGAAAATAAACATACTATAAAACCTGCATATTTTAGACAGAAGCCAATACACACAGTTTATCTAGAGGAAGGCAAAAAACATTAAAAAGCATAAAGTTTATTTACACCAACAGGGGGATAACATTCCTTCCTGATTTCCATAAAACAATCAGATATTCCCCAGATTAACAGTCTCTGGAGTCATTCCTTTTAAATTTAAATACTTAGTTATATTCCGTGCACCTAGAAAAGCATCCAGTGTTCTCTTAAAACAATTTATAGAATGTGCTAATACTACTTCCTGAGGGAATCTATTGCATATTTTTACAGGCCTTACAGGGAAGAATTCTTTTCTGCATGCTGACATTAATCTTCTGTTTCTCCAGACACAAAGAGTGCCCCTTGTCCTTTGTAATAACCCTAAACTCTGTATAGGCCAATTAATTTCTTTATACAGGATTATCATATACTCCCAAAAATGTAAATTCTTTCCCACTTGATCCAAAAAATTTACTAGAATTTAGATTTAAAGCAGAATTATACTCCACCATCTTCCTTCTTCTTGATGTTTGGCTAGGCTGAGATGATGTTCATTCAGTCCTGGCACCACTAGTCACAGCTTTGTGAATTTTGATAGATGGGACTGTGATCAGGCAGGTAAGAATACCTATTTCTGAGGGGACATTGGCTGCCTCTTTCTGCAATAAAGTCCTGCCTGATGCCATAATTTGGGGAACTTTAGAGGCAGGGCCAGGTTAAGTCAGAAGAAGCAGCCACATTTTGTTCTATCTATCTTACCTTCCATCCATCTTTCTCTCTCTACACAGTGAATTTTCACACAAATGGTTTGGAGATGCTTAAATTGGGTCCTGCTGGCACTCACAATAGATTCTGTGTTCTTGGACGCCATTTTCAGTGCCTGATGGTTGGTTGTCTCTTCACCCACACTTCCTGAACAAACGCCTTGGCCTGTTAACCACTGGGGGACGAAGGAACAATTTGGGATGGATGTGCTGTGGCAAGTGGTTGTTAAGCAGTTACAGAACTACTTCCATGAAACCTTCCACGTGCGGTAAACCTAAGCATATGTTCTTATTAAATAAGTGGCCCCATTGGTTTTCCTCCAGGGCCCATTTTTTTTTTACTAAAATTTCCACTTTAAGGCTATATATTTCTCTCGTGATGCAGCTTACTTTAACTTCCCCTCTCTCCAATATCACATTGTTGCAGAATTCAGTTATGAGTTGGAAACTATTGCCTCCTTGCCCTTTTCACAAATTCAAGGTGACCCAAAAGGAATTGTTTCTAACCGTCTTTCCCAGTCATCCCCAGTGGATTTTTGCTGCATGAGGTATCAGGTATACTTGTCTATACACATCAGAGGTGTAGTGTTCTCCGGTTGCTTGCTCCGAGCTTCTCAAGCTAATGCACTTGTCCATTTCATTTTGCTCAGCTGTCAGTGCTGCGTTTGTCAGATCAGCCCTCATGTCAATAAACCAGCTACTCCTTTTATCATGAGTACAGTGAGCTCAGCCCCGAACCTTTTTGAATAAATGAAAGAAGAAAGAGAAAAAGTCACATACATAATATTAAGTACCTTTCACTTTTTCATTTTTTTAAATCTTTTTGACAATTGTGACCACACTGGTTGGAGGATGTTGCATATAAAAATGTGTTTTACTGTAATGTGGTTGATGCATATGCTGTAGGTGAAATCGACCTTATTTAAGTCTACCAGAGGATAAATGTGAAGGCTTTCTCCTAAAAAAGTTGCTTGACTGTTTTGCCTTTCTTCTGGTTTTAAAGCAGATTTGAGCCCTGTGATGCTCATGTGTCTCTGTTCCATCATGGGGGACATCTTCTTCCTTCTTTCCCTTCTTGTGATTTTTGGCCATCTTGATTGTCCAGGCCGGGGTGACGTTATGTCTGCATCAGTCCTGGCAATTGCAGGGAAATCTAGGCTGTGCTGGGTATCCTAGCAGTCAATACTGAGCTGCACATGCACAGCTCAACACAATTTCTCCCTGTCACCTGTACCTTTCTGCCCTGCATGATCCCAAAATTGTAAAAGTGGAACTTTAGTTCTTCTTTATTCCCTTTTCGCTCACTTGACTGTAACCCATATGAACCAACTCCTTATCTGCTTGCTTGTGGTGGGACAGTAGGTAAAAGCCATGCAATTTTCAGAAAGAGTATTTTTTTTAATGTATTTTCTTTATTGTAATTGTATTGTTTGCTGTATATTTTTCCTTGCATCTTTTTTACAAATAATTTTTAGCCAAATAAAAATAAATATTGCAGAACAAAATTTTCGTTTGTTGCATAAAGTAAGTAGGGAGTACTCTTGAGTTTGCTGATTACAAGTTTTCTGCTTTACTTCTGCGCAGTAATTGGGTTTTGATTGCAGTAGTGCAGCTAAAAACACACGCATAGCTAAAGGAATCTGGAAAGGGCCACAATTTTTTTAAAAGCCTGTAACAGATGCATGACTGCCTTCAAACTTCATGCAGCGGTTGGAACGACTGTGACTATAGGGGTAGCGGTGACTACGCTATCCTCTGTTATGAGACCGCTTACTCCCGTTCATGGATCAGAGTCTGGCGCTCCCTGGCTTGCTCATATATCTCCAGTGTACAGATGTGTAGGGGGTGTGTACAGTGAATAGGAATATTTAGGCTGAATGATGATCCCTGTAATATTGGCAGCACAGAACATGACTGGCCTCAGTCCCAGTGCCTTTCTTTCTCCATACCCCCTAGTTTAGCATGTAAACCATACACAGGAACAAATCCAGGGCTTTAGTGGGCAACAATGTGCCAAGCATCTGTCAGCTTCTACTGCCACTGTGACAACAAATTTACAAATTACTGAATTGTATTGGCTGCATGTTTGATATGTTTAGCAGGAGTGGATACCAGGTCCTGGAGAATAAAAACTCCCAGCATAGCCTTTTAAAGTGAGCCATTTAAAGTGGAACCCATGATTACTCACCTATCCCCATTCCACTGCAGGGGCATGGCCATCTTCCTTCTTCTTTACTTCCTGAAGACCATCTTCGGTCATCTTCATTGGTCATGTTCGGATGACGTAACTCCAATCAATGCAAAGCTGCTCATTTACAAATCCACAGCCACATACAAATGTTGCTTCCCAAAGCTTATTTTGCCTCTCTCCACTGAACAGCAGCAGTTTGCATCCCGGAGCTGCCCCCCGCACAGTTTTACACTGCAGGTCTAAAGGGCCTCTACTCTGAAATCCTGTCCCTTAGATATCTCGGCTTCCTGTAGAGGGGCATCAAGTCTGCCAGCAGAATTTAGGAGTATTTTAGAAATGAGACAGAACAAAGAGAAAATATATAGCTAATCATTGTTCAGAGGAGAACATACAAATACCTCCAGTACCTGGAGTTTTTTTGTATTTGGCCTGCAGCAACTCTTTTAGCTTATAGCTTCCATAGAGCCGCTTGCAGTCCAGAACATTTAAATTATCTTAAATTCCATCCAGGTGTGATTTCCACCCCCTGCTCCCGTCTCTCCACTTTTGTATTGGTGGGAACATATTTTGTCTTGATACAACAATATCACCTCCCTACCGTTGGCAGATGAGCTATCTATTAAAATACTGGGTTTTCCTACCCGGCGATTATATCTGAACTGTAATTGACTGGCATCTGCTTAACTGGAGCACTTTATGGGCTGATTGATAGGTATAGAGCTGCCATTTCACAGAGACTCTAATGTTTCCCTTGCAGCTTAATCCATAATAATGGCTCTGCTAATAAACAGATCAGCCGCAGAGTTGTTTCATTGGTTTCTGTCTCGCGCTGTGCGTCTCCTGCTGATGGGTGCTGTTCTACCCCTCTGCTGTCTGCTAATATTATTACTCCCATCTCAGTTAATACAGGGTGTCTTACCGACCTCTCATCCGTGACTGACTGTCACATCTGCCTTCCTGATGCCTAAGAGATGGGCCTTCAGTTATCCCTGCAACACTTACAGAAAGCTTATTGCTTTCCTAGAGAGGGGGTGAGAGAGGCCAATGGTCTTGTGGAGTCTGAACTTGTGATCTCATACAAGCTTCCGGTAATGTGTGGTACTATACAGACTCTCCGTAATGGTTATTTGTACAGACAGGCTGTCCTGTTCTATGGAGAGAGGAGGAAGCAGGAAAAGCTGGAGGCGACAGTGCTGAGGACTACAATGGCAGAATTCTGCCCAGAATTTATTTTAGGTTGGGTGGGAAGAAACTGTAGGCGGCTGGCAGCACCTGTATTGTGACTAAACTCTTCATTAGACATACAAAAAACAGCTGGGTGGTTACTGAAAGGAGCCAGGTGGTGCACACAGCTAAAAGGGGCTGGGCAATGGCAATAGCGGTCATTAGTCTAGTGATCACTAGCTGGATAGCTACATTGATACTGGATTAGTCCCCCACGAAGATCACAAATGATTATCTAGCCCAGTGGTCGCCAACCTTTTGGGCATCATGGACCACTGATTTCACAGTTTCTGGACTGCGCATGCGTGGGGAGCCGTGTGCCACTCAGAGAAGAAACTTCCCCCAGCGTGACGACATAATGCCAGAACCCGCTCTGAGCCTGTGATGCATATGGGGGACATGGCTGTTGCGCCCGACCAGCGGGGTCCTTCTCCTGACCTTGCACCAGCCAGAGCCGGGGACCACCAAAAGTTTCTCACGGACCAGCAGTGGTCTGCAGACCACCGGTTAACAACCACTGATCTAGCCATTGTTGGCGCCTGCATGCATGCCAGCTCCACTGAGGGGGACAGAAGAGTTTACTTCTGCTTTAACCTAATAATCATGACTTTAATTTTGTGTTACTTGTTTGAAATGTTACAGAGGAACTTTCCAGAAAAAAATCACTTATCTATACCTATACCTGTTTCGCATCAGATTTTTTATATACTCATATTGCTGGCTTTTACATTTACCCTCAGTCACAATGCCCCACCATGCAGCAAAGGAGGCTAGCCAACTTAGACAAAAACTATATAGACAAAACTCTTGGCTACTTAATTTTGCAGGTTTTATATGAAAGCAGAGAGATTGGAGACGGAGGATAGGGATGCTTTCTAGCTGTGTGTGCAACTAAAGGGTTTCTCTTCCTGACTCTCATATATATCTGCAGCTTTATAGCTGCACTTGCATTGAGTCCAGGTCACAAAAATCCAATAAAGGTCTTTGCTGTTTTGTAGACTTGCAAAATATATTTACATCATTGGCATTACTTGCAATTAGTGACCACATTTCTGAAAATTTTAACCGGAACTGTTGATTGGTGGCTCTTAGAGGTCATACTATGTTGCAGATGTTTTCAGTTAGTTGCCCCCTTTAATGCAGAGTAGACTATTTCCACTTTGTCATGAGCTATCATCCCCATAGACAAAAATATAACACCCAAGAAGTCTTCTTTCATTCTAGAAAAAAATAGCACTGCCAATTAATATATTACTTCCAATAGACTGTTCCTATCAAAGGGATTGTCCTGGGTGTATGCCGTCTCTAAGGTTTATAGTCAGTTTGGCTTTGATAATATGTTTTGTGCCACATGGCTTTTGCTGAATACAGCCTTTCCTTGGATGTGATAAATGAGCCAATATATTGCAAAATGCAGTACACACATCCTTCCCTTTGAACAGCTGTGACCGGGAGGAAAGCAGGACCGAAGCCCAATTCTGAAGCATCTGAGTAATAGCTGCATCTCTCTGGTAGACAATACGTGTTGGTATTAATCGTTTGTAAAACCATTAACAACAAAATTAGAGTTCTTTATAAATTCCATCATTTCTCTGCTGTAACCTCCAATATTACATTCATGGCTCTGGAAGGGGAGAAGCAGATTTAAAAAAAAATGATACAGTATGGGGAGATTGATTTTTCAAAAATACAAAGGGTGTTGAGTCAATTCTGGGAGGGAGGGCAGGGGGGAGCTGAGCTGCTGTTGTGGAGGAGGACAAGGGGAGCTGAGCTACTGTTAGAAGAGGGAGCATGAAAAGCTTTGCCACTAAGCCATTTTTGGGGGGAAGGCAGGGAGAGCTGAGCTACTGGAGGACGCTGGGACGGGGGAGCGGAACTACTGTTAGAGGAGGAGGGCAGGGGAAGCTGAGTGGCTGTTGAGCTACTGTTGAGGAAGGAGGGTTGGAAGAGATGAGCTGTTAGGCTGCTTTTAGGGGAGGAGGGGAATGGTAACTGAGCTATGGGTGGGGAAGGAAGGCTGGGGGAATTGAGCTACTTTTGAGGGAGGAGGATAGGAGGAGCTGAGCTACTGTTAGGGAAGCAGCGCAGGGTGGAGCTAAGTTGCTGTTGAGGAAGAGGGCAGGGGTAGCTGAGCTGCTGAGCTACTGTTGGGGGGGAGAGTAGGGGGGTCTGAGGTGTTGAACTATAGTTGGGGGACTGAATAGCAGAATTACTGTTAGAGGGGGAGGGCAGAGGGAGCTGAGCTACTGTAGGGGGAGCTAAGATGCTGAACTGCTGAGTGAATACTTTGGTGGAGAGCAGGGGGTATCTGTACTACTCAACTACTATTGGTGGATGATGACAAGGTGAACTGAGCTACTGTTAAATGAAGTGGCATGGGCAGCTAAACTACTAAGTCACTGTTGGGAAAGGAGGGCAGGAGGAGCTGAGCTGTTGAGTCAGTGCTCTGAGGGGTAAATAGAATGAATTAAGACTAGCCACTGCTGTCAGAGGAAGCAGGGTAGGACAGGATGCTGAGCCTTAGATGAGCGGGGGAGCACAACTTCTTTGCTAGTTGTAGGAAGGGAAAGCAGGGTGAGCTGAGCTGCTGCTGGAACTAATTCAGTGGCAATGATGCTTCTGCTGTGTAAATAGTTCAACACACCCTGCTGCCACAGAGGTCATTGAGGGCTTGTTCTTTTAGCTTAAGTTTGTAAATATGTAAAATACTTAAATGTCTACAGTCTGGTCAAAGAATCATGATGCATGATATCACTACATTCTAGGAATTTGATAAGCCTAAAATGAACAAAATGTTTAAGCACTCTGTGAGTGCCAGGTACACTTTAATGTGCTAAAAGTTGTTTATTTGTTTGTAAGAAATCAGTTCAGTAACTGCCTGGGAATGATAGACTTGCCAGCTAAGGTCACATTTAACGAGGTGCATAATAAAGTTAATTGGAAAATTAGCAATTCAACTTGCTGAAGATCCAGGCTTACTTGGGAATCAGCTTAATTGGCTCTTAGGCTTGTATATTGTGTTTATTCTCAGGTTGCTTGTAATGGGCCAACCCCAGCAATTACACTTCATATACCGTGTAAATATTGCTTTGAAATAAGTAGACGTAATCAATTAGCCACTGTACTTGGTTTCGTCTGGCCCGGATTGGAAGGCAAGCAGCAATTCGGTCTTGCAGAATTTGTCTGTTGGTTGGTTAGATTGGCTTTAGGGACAGCCAGAGGTGAGCCAAGCATGGCCCTGCCAGTAGGAATGATGAGACGGATTGCGGTTGTAGCAGTCATGATGGCTCGGCAGCAGTAAACATGTACAATATATTTAGTGATATGACTTGGGATAAAAGTCACACCTACATTTGGGCCCTGGCACAGCTGATCTCGGTTCTAGCTAGACAAGCAGATGTGAGGGTATACAGGTAAAGTATAATGGAGTACAGGTATGCGCTTTACAATAGTTCCTCCTACAGACCTTCATGTCACTACATGGCACACATGGTGTGGAGGTTTGCAGGAGGAACCGCTTAACCCTGCAGGGGACTTTAGTGTAGTATTACTCTTCAACAGAGCCACACTTGGTGTCAGGAGAAGCAGGATAGGTAAATTCCTTCTGTTTTTCCACAGGGATTATTTTGCCAGAATTGAATTTCTTGAACTTTAAAGGCTTTATAGGAAATGTTTCCTTTTGTTAAAGCAATTCATTTACCAGGTTATACCTCCCCAAATGTCCATGGTTGCCCCAAACCAAATCTGGTTACCATTTTTTCCACATCTGGGTCCACATGGGGCCTTTTTTTATTATTAATATTACTACACAATATTTTTATAGCGCCAACATATTACACAGCTCTGTACAAAGTCTATAGTCATGTCACTAGCTGTCCCTTAAAGAAGCTCACAATCTAATGTCCCTACCATAGTCTTATGTCATTACCACAGTCTAAGGTCAATATGGGGGGAAGCCAATTAACCTATCTGCATGTTTTTGGATGATATATGTCTCTCTTCGGTGTACCCCATAGAAAAGGAGGAAAGGTGGCACACTATAAGCCATACAATGTGATGCAAAATACCCACAAACATGTAGATTTCTGCATTTTTATAACCTATTAATTGCCACCTCTAAATGGTGAAGACAATAAATTCAGTTATTATTCTCTCAAAGTGATGGAACTACCCTTATTTGTACGTTTTCCATTTCTGGAAATTTTTGTGAACTAGTGGCAAAAACAAATTGCTCAAGATAAAATGAGAATCAAGATGAGGTCTTACTCATGCTTTGGATAGGTACAATTATATGTCTCTCTAGAGCAGCCTTTCTCAACTTTTTTAACATGAGGGAACCCTTGAAATAACTTTCAGCTCACAATACATTAGTGTGGTGGTCAGTAGGAAGAATGTCACTCTTACAGATGGTCAAATAGATAATTGGTGTCAGTGGTAGCTGAGAAGGTAGACACAAATTGCTCATTGATTAAGGAACCCCTAGCAACCTCTGCAGGAACCCTGGTTGAGAAGCACTGGTCTAACGTCTAGGCCTGTTTTAAATATAGAATGAATCTTTTTCCATATAGAAGTTGCAGATTGGCATTGCAATAAAGCTGATCCCCAGACAGATCCAAAATACTTAGGTTAATACAACTCTATATTCATTAATACGTTCTCTAATATTCATTTGTAAAGACAAACAATCCAAGTGCCTGAATTTCACTTGGCTTCATCCAGTAAGCGGAACTCATACTGGAGAAGGTAAAAGCAGCACAAGAAGCAAATCAGTTATGCTGCAATGTAATGGACATGCGTATAGAAGGAGAAAGCAGACTGATGCAGATATGAATATAGCACTCTGTTTCTTCCCCTTTCACTTCCAGGTCACAGACTAGGGGTGATGTGAAGCCATGTAAATGTCACCAAAAAATGAGTTCTTCATAGGTAAATTCCATTGGATGGGGAAGCAGATTTTACTAGAAAAGAATACAGTATGGGGGGAGTGATAGTATTTTAGGAACTCCTGCTGTCTGTTTACATTTACGAATGAAAGGCATGAAGGCTGTTGAGTAAATTTTGGTAGGGAGAGGGGATCTGAGCTTCTGAGCTACTCTCGGGGGAGGAAGACAAGGGGAGGTGAGCTTCTGTTAGGGGAGTGGGCATGGGGAGCAGAGCTACGGTTCGATATGGGGCATGGGGAGCTATGCTATTAAGCAACTATTAGGGAAGGCAGGCAGAAGGAAATGAGCTTCTGAGATACTGTTTGGGGGGAGGAGGCAGGGAGAGCTGAGCTACTAAGCCTAAGTTAGGGGAGGAGGACAAGGGAGCTGAGCTTCTGAGATACTGTTGGGGGGGGGGGTTAGAGAGTGTTGAGCTACTAAGCCACTGTTGGGGGAGGAGACGGGAAGCTGAGCTACTAAGCCACTGTTGGGTGATGGACGGGGAGGCTGAACCACTGTTAGGGGTGGGGGCATTGGGAGCTAAGCTACGTTAGGTATGGGGCATGGGGAGCTATGCTATTAAGACACTATTAGGGAAGGAAGGCAGAAGGAAATGAGCTTCTGAGATACTTCTTGAGAGGAGGCATGGAGAGCTGAGTTACTAAGCCAATGCTAATGGAGGAGGACAGGAAGCTGACCTTCGGAGATACTGTTGGGAGGAGGGATGGCAGAGAGTGCTGAGCTACCAAGCCACTGTTGGGGGAGGAGGACAGGGGAGCTGAGCTACTTTTAGGGGGGGAGGGCTAGGGGAGCTGAGCTACTAAGCCACTGTTGGGTGGCGGACGGGGAAGCTGAACCACTGTTAGGGCCGGAGGACATGGGAAGCTGAACCACTGTTAGGGCAGGAGGACATGGGAAGCTGAACCACTGTTAGGGCAGGAGGACATGGGAAGCTTAGCTACTGTTAGGGGAGGAGGGCAGATCCTCAAATCCACCAGCTGGTAAAATAGCTCACCTTATGTTTTTTTTTTCCTATGCACTTAGCCATTTGCCTGGAGTTCAGCATTAAATTATTAGCAAAGTAGTTCTCAATAAACCCGGGTATTCAGGACAACCTGTGTGTTAGAGGCAACTTTCAAGGATTTCTATTACTGTATTACTGTGTCATCTGCAAACACAGAAACAGTACTGTTAATCCCTAATTATTCATTTCATTTATAAGCAAGTGTGAATCATTCATCATGTTTTTTCAATGCAGTCTGTAAATTGAATTTTCTAAACAAACACTCTTCATTTACATATTAGATGCTGGGTTTGGAATCCTCTTTAATTATTATGGCTGTGCTGGCTTATCAATGATAGATGTTTTTCCTCCTGGTTTTACTTGTTTTATGTGATCTGACACTTTTGGTTGGGTGCCTGGAGTCACCTTTAGGGACTCATTTATAACAAAAAGCAGATATCCTCATACATTATTAATAATATATATATATATATATATATATTTAAGGATGGGAGGACCCTTCCCAGAAGAGCCTACAATATAGGAGGTGGGGGAAGTATCGCACAATAGACATGATTTATTAAAGCTCTCCAATGCTGTAGAGGATACACTTTCATCAGAGAAGTTGGGTGATCCAGCAAACTTGGAATGGATCTGGTCCAGGTTTCAAAAAATTTGCAAATGACTTTGAAGAAATCCATTCCAGGTTTGCTGGATCACCCAACTTCTCTGATGAAAGTGTATCCTCTACAGCCTTGGAGAGCTTTATTAAATCAGGCCCAATAAATTTATATACTTTGTTACATACACTTCAACCCATCCTATTAATAAACAATCCATGGAAGTCAGAGAGAGTCCTGTGATTGGAGGTGAGAAATTTTGAAAGGTCACATGACCTTAATATGGCTTTCCCTTGTCTTTCCCTTCCTTCACTTTTTTGGAAGATATATCTGGAACTGAATTAAGTTATATCATGGAATCATAAAGCTTATATTGGAAAACTGGATTTGCATGTTGGTTTTGGAAAGAAAAGGACCAGGGAAGGCAAAATTTCAGCATATCAGACGTCAAATTTAAGCCATCGGGTTTTCATCTACTTTGTTAAGTTAACCCATCAAAGTAATGCGGCAGCGTGCATGCGGCGGCGTACCTTGTCGTTATCTACCTCCTATGAAAGATGTATAAATAAATATCGGTAATTTCCATTTCAACGCCTATACATCATGGTTTGGAGTGCAGTATAAGTAAACGTCTGAACGTTATGTAAACGAGAAGATAATAAACCATAATATAAGTGGCAAGAATAATATTTCTGCAGTAATTGAAATGCATGTACATGTTGCTCCAGCACACAGTGTTCTGACAAGCTCACAGCTATTATGTTTTCCTCTTGTGTTTCAGAACAAAGTACTGAACGTGGATGGCGTAAAAGTCAAGCTGCAGGTAAACATAATATATTTTGTTCACACGGTTATGTTCGCTTTTCTGTGTCTGCAGAACATTTTGGCATAGCACGAAGAAAGTAACAACAATGATTACAGAACAATAAAATCTTTGAGAAGTCTGTATATAAAATTGACCTTAGACTACATTATTGACATATGACTATAGTAGGGACATTAGATTGTGAGCTCCTTTGAGGGACAGTTAGTGACACGACTATGGACTTGTACAGCGCTGCGTAATATGAAGCCGCTATATAAATACTGTGTACTAATAATAATATATAAAAATGTTGAGAGCAAGATGATAATGACCCGCCCCCCTTCTTCCTAGTCCAAGTGTTATTCTACCAATATTACCCCAATTAGCCTATTAGCCGGGGTGTCAATAAAAGGATCAGGTGCCATGTCCACCCATTTCATGCTAAGACACAAATTGTGCAGGAATTTTAAGGCCAGGGATAGGTAACTGAAATTAACATAAGGTGTGGGTGGCCATGTGGTCCCTAACTAATCCTTAAGTCCTATACAAACCGTAAACAAAGTGCCGTTCTGTTCTATGGAGAGAGAAGGAGAAAGGATTAAAGATTGGCACCCGGCTCTGCTCTCCTTCATAGGAATGACCAACACTCTTTTCTGATTGTTGATTCATCAATCCACCAGGACCAACTGATAAACAACATTGGGGGACTAATGTATATATGTCAGATTGTCACCCAAGATGAGCCCAACCAGTTGTCTTTGGTGGCAATCATCTGACTTGTATACATATCTGAAGCCTACATTGGCTATACAGTAATCTGGCCCTGGTTGCAAAGAGGCAATCAGTTTACAGGCCCTATACTAAAATACTCAAGCCTGTTGTGATGATATTTTTTTGATATAGAGATCAATTAAGGCCAAATGGGGCCAGAGGAAAAGTCTTGGCTTTGCCCAACCCCCACCACTCCCCCACTTCATTGATCAACCTTGATAAGCATTGCAATAGGCACAGAAAAGATCACCCATTTGCTATGCCTGTCTTAATGTTGTCCCCACACTTATCATTCGCCCATAGGAGCACCCCTGCTTTATTGAAGCCCCCCTGGACATCCACTCAACCCTCAGTTCCTGCCTATGTTGCCTTGTGTATAAACTAGCCCCAAATCTGGTGGATTGTTACTGCTATTTGGGTGCTTTTTAATGAAACCCCCATACAAATTACAAATGAAGTGAATAACTAAATCACGCATTGCCCCTCTTCCTGGTTCTTGGTATGATATGATATGATATGGTATGATATGGTATGTTGATATATATATATAGGATCTTTTTTCAACATATGATACATGAAAAGGGATTCCCAGAGCTTTATGGGTTGGCTCAAAAGACAACACAACCAAAGTTAAATGTTTCTTGGATTTGGATTTACTTGCTTTTTAGAGTTTGATTTTGACTGAAGCCTCAAAATGACCTGTCTGATAAGGGAGAAGTCACTACTGTAAGATCTCATTCTGATTATGTGAACTAGCTAAATATGAATAGTTATATCTACAGATTGGATAGAGAATTGTTTCTATATTTGTATACATTCCATTTAAAGTAATCTTCCTAATAGTGTAATATATTGGGATGCTATTCCTGATTTGCCATATTTTTCTTAGTACTTCCCTTACGTACAAGGATCATTCTTCAGAAAGTGATAAAAAGGACCCACACGATTCCACAGCAACCAGTCCGATATCCGCTTTTATTTTGTTTTGTAATATAATTTATTATTTGTTATTATGTTTTATGAATAAACCACAAATCACTGATGTTTTGCTCCTCACTTATTCCTCTTCAGATCTGGGACACGGCAGGGCAGGAGAGATTCCGCAGTGTTACACATGCGTATTACAGAGATGCACATGGTAAGTACCTGTGTGATTGGAATCTGTATTTTCCCATTTTAAAACTTCGGTGTACCAGCACACAGGAGAAGTGTCCGTTGTGACCTTTTAGATGTTTGCTTTGTCAAGCTGAGACATGCTGTAAAGTCCAGATTTTTCTTTCCTATAGAAGAAACAGTGGCGTAGCTTGGAAGTGCCATTTATTCTTTGTAAGTGACAGGTACAATTTATCGACCCTCTTCCAGGTAATTGAAAATGGAAGAAAAGAATGATCAAAAATAGAGAAGAAAGAAAAAGGAGAGGCTTTTATGAGGCACTCATACACTTTCTAATATAAAACATAAGTTATTTATTAAATTGTGAATATTAAAAATGTATTAAATTAAAACAGTATTCGAATAATGTATGTAAATCATGTCATAACACTTATAGTACCATACACCTTTTTTTACATCTAAAAAGCAGAAAAGTAGTCTCCCTTCCCGACACGTTTCACCGGAAAGGGGTTCCTCAGGGGAGTATGAGGGACCCCAAAGCAACACTAGAGGAAAGAACAACAAAAAACTATATTTGCAAAGAAACCAAAAAATACAATGTATTATCAAACTAAAGTCAGCACTAAAAAGAAATGGCTTCCAAAGTCATTATATTTTCTTGAATTTGTCACTTACAATTGATGGTAAGTGTCAGTAGTATTCAAATTCATTAAAAAGAAGAAAAAGACTGGGCAACCCCCCCGCTCAGTCATTCTCTATAGAGATATCACTACCTTAAAAATCTTCTGCATCCAACACCAGGTAGATCGGACATTAGGTTCCCCTCTGAGTACTGTAGTTCCTTCCACCAGCCCCTATGTCACTCCATAGTTTTGTAATATACAGGTCAGTGGAATGAACCACACAGCTCGGAAGGTATCCAAGCACCTGATACTGATGGAAATGTTGGCTTTAGAGGATACAGCTGTATACTTTGAATGGAGGCACAGCATTTTTTTATCATGCAGCATCTAAAAAATATTCTCCTAGGTGACTGGTTCTCTTTAAGACTGACATATCTGCAGAGAAGGAATCCATTTTTAATTTAGTAAAGGTTCAGACAGGGAAGTAAATTAGATTAGCAGATCAGACCTAACACTTGTATGAAATGTAATCTTCTTGTTTTTGTCTCGCCAGCACTTCTGCTCCTGTATGATGTTACTAACAAGACCTCGTTTGACAACATCCAGGTGAGACGGTTTGTCTTTACAGAGCCAAAGCATGCAAAATGCCTCATATATATATATATATATATATATATATATATATATATAAGTGTATTTGAAAGTGAATCTGATCAACTTACATTTCCTGTTACATATATAATAGAAAATAATATAATATACCATCAGCACAAGGAGCCTAACATTTCATGTGATGACAGCAGAGTGACAGAGAGATAAGCTTATCACTCTTCTGCTTTTCCAGCACTGCCCAGTCACAGGATAAGGACTGGCCCATGACTGTTATAGGAGAAAGTGGGTTAAATGGTGCTGATCCTCATTCCACCCTAAAGACTGAGGACATCTAGTGCAGAATAAGAAAAACTGCATATGACAGCTGCAGATTGAAAGTGAATATTGCAGCAAAAGTGGCTTTTTATTTTTTCATTTTCCAGGCTATTGGTATTTATTTATTTTGGGCTTTATGTCCTGCACATAACATCAATTCATCTGTGAACCTAACTATTCGTATTAGCTGTTTATTTCAGTCTGTTTTAAAGCTTGTCTTGCAGGCCCCTTTTCCATTTTCATATTCTATTGACTATACACCTGGTGACCAGTCACCTCACCTACAATTAGTGGCTCTAAGTAATCTTTCTATTGCATGTCGTGCTGATGTGGTGGCATTGGCACTTCTTGCAAGGTGGAAGATCTCCGCTTTGGATGCTGTGGTTTCTTGTCATTCTTCTCACTGCCTTTTTTCACCCCACTGTGCCCCATCTCAGATGCTTCAGCCATGTTAGGCAACTTCTCTGCACCAATGTCACCACTCACACATATGTCCATACAAATGCCCAGAGGAATGCCACTGATTCCCTGAACTTCGTCATGAGCCAATATGGTCTACTGTATAGCACAACGCTGCCAATTCAACACCAGGACCTTGCTGACAGGAGGAGTACCTGGTTAAGGATCTCAGTAATGTGGTTTTAGCCCTATCAGTGTCCAATATACAGATTATTGAGTGATTAATGGGTTTGTGATTAACCTATATTGTTTAAATCAGTGTTTCTCAACCAGGGTCCTCCAGAGGTTTCTAGGGGTTCCTTGAACAATTTGTGACTCTCAGATCAGTTTAAATGACACCAATGATCTTTTTGGCTATCTGTATGGATGTTACTCTTCCCAATGGCCAGCAATGTAAGAGACATTCTTCCCACTGACCACCACACTAATATACTGTGAGATGTGGATATAGTAATTATAGAAGGGGTTCCATGAAAACCTGGAAGTTTTTTTTCAAGTTACAATGTTCAAGAAAGTCTGCGCCAACTGCAGCTGAGAAAAGAAACCCACAGACCTGGCTATACTGTTATGGATGGGTGTCTGAACATAATCATTCACCATACATGATACCTCACTCATGCTGTATGTACTGAGTAGTATACTTTTTACGTAAAGAAATGTATTATATCTTTGCAGTAAATTGTTGCCCATAGGATACAAGGATAAGAAGTGGCCCATCTGGCCTTTTAGCAATGTTCTTGTAAGTGCCAACCAAAACTCACCATCTGTACACCAATCCTTCACAATTTTACTTTATTCTTGCAGATAATAATATGAAGATGACAGGCCGGATTTAGTTTCTGCGAATTGCGTCCCCATGATCTAAACAGTAACCTTTAAGATTGAGTTTTTTTCTGTTTTTCCTGTCTCTGGGCAGAGAGCTGTGCCGGTTGAGATTTGTGATAGTCAGAATAATAGTCTTTATTTAAAGATTTTAATTACTTGGATGTGCAGCTGACAGCAGCCTGCTCTGCCTTAGGGTATTTCAGGAGAAGCACACAAATGTTTCCCCAAAAAATATAATGACAAGATAAAAATAAGTGGCTTATAAAGGCAATTTTTTTTTGGCGCTTGTTGCAGCAGAGATGATACCATAAATCCCCGGTACTTAGTTTGCTGGTAATTGGGGAATTTCTATTTTAGAGTCCCTCAGTCTCCTTCCATGCGAATTAAGTTTTATATCTTTGTACTGTTTGCAGAAGTGTCTTTATGGTCTCATACAGAGAGGAGGAAAAACGCTGGCCTTGAGCGGCAGATTGTCAGGGAATTAAATTGGGCTAGGTGAAGTGCGGGATTCAAGCGTGAACTTTTCAGCTGATGGTTTTCAGATGACGTCTGCGGTCTCGCCGTTCTCTGCGTTATCCTCCAGATGGATGTCTCCTCGAAGAATTAGTGTTGTGTTCTCTTTACTTCAAGATTGGAGTGTCCCTGGGAATACTCACTTTTGTCGATGGTCAAACCATTGTCGAGTGAAAAGCATTGTGGGAGAGATTTATAAAACTCACATAGGCCAAAGGAAAGACATTATATGTGCAGACAGCAGGCTGTAAAATAGAGCTGAACCCAACATTTAAAATCTCATACAAAACTTAACTTGTCTATGCAATCACAAACCTGTTTAGTCTTTTTAAATCTTGAATCCTGGCTGTAAGCAGAGGTGAATTACAAGACACGCTGAACTAGGTAACCTTAATTTAATGCAAGTTAAACAATTTATTTATCTATCATCAGCCTGGCATTTAGCTTTTAACCCAGAGTGTGACTACACACAATTTATGTAATTTTAAGCCCCGGCAGCAGTACCTGAATCAAGATTGGTATCAGCTTTTTGCAGGGATGGGGCTAGGAGGAGGAGAAGCAGCACAAGGAGCCTAGAATTGTTCTTTAGTCCAAAGCACATGGTGATGGAGAACTGATAATAATGTGCTGCTTCTGCTTTCACTGTTTAGTCACAAAATGGAGGGGAGAAGATCTGGTCTGCCCTGCTCAGCTCCAAATCCTAGAGGTGGATGGACAAAAATACAAATCCTTTGCCACATAAAACAGCATCTTGTATGTATTTCATTTGTGTATTTTCTGATGTTCATCTTTAAATATTTTTTGTTTGAAATTCATTCTGAAATGGCATCTGCAGAAGTTTTAGCAAAGCCACACATCACAAGGCACTCTGTGTGCATTGGGGTGCACTGTGCTGCAGGTGCATTCACAGCTACTGTATGGGTGCATTCAGTTGTCCTTTGAAATAAATGATTCTTCAATGCATAAAGTACTTTTACTGCTATATATAAGGTCGTTATGGGCCCTAATAGATGACGGAGTACAGGTAAACCCCAATATCACCTTTATGGCTGGAAAAACAAGAGCTGCCTTTCCTTACCTTGCTTTTTTTATTTCCAAAATTACATTAAGTATTACAGGTCCTTTTATTTACAAAATAGTATTTTTCAACGCTTCTTGTTGAAAACCTTAATTGACCTTTATGATATTGTCAATTAAGGAGATAAGTAGTCCCGGACCACTTCTGGACCCTCTGCTCAGTGATTTCTGCCTTCAGTGCTGGGAGAGCGATAATGACACCAGCCTAGCATGTAGGTAAATCACTCTCACTCTCTCTTTATTGTTTGCACACAGTTTATATACCAGTTCAAAGGCATGATCGCGTTACTATAGACAACTAGCAGACATGACAAATGTAATTGTGGTTTTCTTAGAACAAAATATTCATGTCAAGGGAACAGATAAATGGGCGAAGGGAGGAAGGGGGGAGTTTCAAGGTAAAAAGGGGGGGAAGCAGACATTAGTTTACTGATAAGAAGGGTACAACTAGTTTCAACATAACTCAATCATCTACAAAACATAGCAAAAGCACAAAAATAATTTACCTTCAAGCCTCAGCAAAATTCCACTCTCTACAGTTCTTTACAGCCAGCCTGTATCCTACTGGTTATTTCTCAGTTTCATTGCCACCATTTTTAATCTCCTTTTAAAACACATGCAGGAATTCCTTTTATATGATTTAATCTGCCATTTCAGATTTCAGAGGTGGTGGAAATGCAAGGATGCCAATGCTGACAGCTCCTACTGAAAATGTCTGACTGTCATAGATCAAGTGGCTTTAATATGTATGTTGGCATTAACTAGGAACAAGTGTGCATTTCAGAAGTTTCTATTTTACTGACTCAGATTAGTCAAAAAGCATTATCAAAGGAGGTTGTCAATGGCAGCCTATAATTTCCTGTCTCATAATTTTCCTTAATATGTTAACTACAGTCTTTCCTGTAGTCTTGCAGAGTTGTACAGGCTTCTACGAAATTACACCGCACATTACAAACTTTCCAGAATACACATTTGAAGCTGCAGCAAGTCAGAGCCTTCTTCATTTCTTGGCTGGAGGACAACCAGCATCATCTGGAGCAGCCTTTTTTTAATGTCTTTAACCTCTGATAAAACTTTCAGATCTTTAGGGAACCTCTGCTATAATTACTGTATCCACTATACAGCCAGTGGGAAAAATGTCACCCTTACAGATAGCCAAAAAGATCATTGGGGGTCATTTAAACTAACCTGGGAGGCACAAATGCACAAGGAACCCCCAGCAAGGGGATCCAGGGGATCTAAGAAACACTAATCTAGACCTTTCCTTCTCAGCCTGACTGTTGCTGGCCCACTCTTTCCATTATTGTATTTCACGTCAGCAGTGGGTTCTCAATGAAGCAGAAACTCAATGCACTTATAAAAGTGAGAGTGCGGGGGACAGCATGGGAGAGAAGTTGAGTATTGCACTATAACCTGCCTTTTTTTAATCCATATAATTTCTGGGGCACTAATTTGAAAAATTATATAAAAATAAAAGCTTGAATTAGAAATTAATTCCAAAACAACCTTGAACACATGTTTTACCGCCTGTAAGCCTTTATCTTTTTATAATGCACCTTTTGTTGTTTATGAATTATTTCTCCTACAGCCAGAGAATTGGAAGATGACGGTAAAAGGCGCTTTATATATTAGTGATTACAGTAGCATTATGGTTGCCAGAAAATAAATGTAATCTGAAGTTAATGGCAGGGTGTAAATTGAAGGGTAATTATTCTATGCAAGGATAGATTGTACTTATTTATTTGCACCTTTTCAACTTGCCTAGCATGCCTCAAATTATTTTAATCTATTAAGAAAAGTTATATTGTTTTCTTCTTAAAGCACTGCAAACCTAAAATGCAATGTGCCTTTTTGTAAATGAGCTATTAATACTGTATAGGCACTTATATTCGACATTTACTATACCCGCGCCGGTATGTTTGGCATTGTTAGGATGCCCGAGGTGGACAAAATGTCAGCTTAAGACTGAAAATTCTTGGTGAGGGTGCTTGTGGCTGAGAATTGGCAGCACTCCATGACTGACTCCAGAATACATCCACCAAGTAAAATATAGATGCCCAATAAAAAATCCTTCAACATATGAATGTATTTTGAATTTTTTTAATCAGTAACCATAATAAAATAATAACTGATGACCCATGAAGATCCTTGTCTGCCAATTCAAGTAGACCGGAGGTGGCTACAAGCATCCTCAGCAGTTCAGACACAATTTTATAATACCCGGTAGTTGGCGAGTCACATAGTTTTAAAGCAGAACTAAACTAAGAAAAAAAATCATACCCACCTGTGCTTCCGCAGATCCCTCCAGAACTTTCTGGGATTCGGTCCTGCGCCATCCTGTAATCCACCTTTGTCCCAGCATAGAGCAAGTGCTGGGTGCCGCCATCTTGTTTTTTATTTTTCAGCTTCTGTATATCACGCAAGGCAGCCTCCAGATTGGGTGACATAGCCTGCTGTAAATAGGGAAAAAAAAAGAGTGTCGATCTTGCTGCATGTGTGATATCAGCATTTTTTTCCCCCATTGACGAAAAAGCCCTGAAAAAGAGTATTTATATAGCGCCAGCATTTTACCATACAATGCATCTTCTCAAATCCGAGGACTGCTAACCACATTTAAACCCCACATTTTTAATAATAATCTGACACTTTAGGTTGGGTGTCTGAGGTCACCTTTAGGGGCTCATTTATAACAAAGCGCTGATATCCCTATGCATTATTAATAATAATAATACTGTTTATTATAAATATTAATAATATTATTATTTATATAGTGCCAACATATTACTCAGCGTTGTACATTAAATAAGGGTTGCAAATAACAGACAGATACAGATAGTGAAAAAGGAGAGGACCCTGCCCCGAAGAGCTTACACTCTAAGAGGTGGGAAGTAGTTACATTATATTTTCAGTATACATATATACATATATATGCTATATTTTCAGTTACATACATCTCTCTGATCCAGAAAAATAGAAAATCCATTGCATGATTGTGTGGGCTCAGCATGTATTTGCAAGTGTATGCAACTAAAATCTCTGTTGAGCAGTTGAGACAGTTTAATTTTTTATTTTTATCTGTTCTGGAGACTCTTTATATTGTTTGGTATTTCCCGTGTCTATGTACACCATTCTTCTCTTGCTTTATATTGATTTTAGGGGTGGCATTGCTGGTGATATATCAGAGCTCTGTAAGGATCTAAAGGCTTATACCACCTAACAAAGTCCGGGTTCCTTAGCCAGGACATATTGGTGTTATATTATTTATTTAAATGGTCTTCTAAATGCACCAAAGAAAACATAGATATGCCCATCAGCCAGGTGCATTGGGGTGCCATTCAGAATTTTTTTTTTGTATGGCTGCAGTGCATTGCGTTCAATGAGCCCCACACACAAGGTATAGGACAGCAGCCTGCATTTACCATCTAAGCATAAGTCTTTCATAAAACATCGTTTTACATCTGGGACACATTCAAATATTAATACACTAATTCCTTCCAATTTACCCAAGCAGTCTGCTGTGTAACAGACTGTGTGCATCATGCATCTGTTGAAGGCATCACAGCACCTTTTAGCGTTTACAGGGAACTGGGACAACTGCCACGTACACAAATTAAGTGTGCAACATGCCTTCTACAGCAGCCGGATATTAAATAGTATTTTAAAATAATCTCTGTCGCTTGCTGGCATTTCACTGCCATTCTCTATTTGGGTCAAGAAAACATTTTTGTTTTTACAAGCTTTATGGGAACTGCGTATTGTGCTTTTTACATAACCACTGTAAAAAAATTAAGTCTATAAAATAGGATAGAAGGTATGGATGGAGGTTATTCTTTCACACATATGCAGCCAAAAAAATAATGACATATATATAAAATGAACACAGCTTTTTCCATATTGCTGGAGTTCTGCTTTATTAATCCAAATATTCATTTACAAAAAAGGAATAACCTATATCAGCCAATCCACTAAAATGTACAATCGCTTAGTTGGCTTTTAGCTAAATACCTTTCTGTAGAAGGTTTACTGTTACTAATGTATATAACAACACCAACATTCGGCTGCATGTTCACACACGGAGCGTAGTTTACCAGTTTTATCCACAGATTGAATTGACTTGTCTGAAACACTCGCATTCATGTGATTAATGAACCCAGTTTAATTAATGATCCTCGGCAATGTTGGAAAAAACAGCTAAGAAATGCATTTATTGTATAATGAATGATGTGTACATGAAATAATGCAACAAGCATCCATGTGACAGTTCAAATAGGAGAATATTAATTATCGTTATACAAGTCTTGTGGGGACGGTATATATATAAGCAGCAGGCTATGGGAAGCTCTGCAAGGAGGGCCATTTGTAATGTGTAATCACATGTAGGATGGTCTCTGACAGTGCAAAGCATTTGGGTTCCCAGGAGGATCAATAGTGATCTATAAGCAATCTAGGAGGCTGCCATTATGGTGAATGATAATGTGCTAAGTTGGGGATGGGGGTTTACCCTCTCTCCTTTCATGTCATTGCATTCTGTACTACATATGGCAATCATGGTATGGTGTATTTGCACTGTAGCTGCTTTTCCTATTATCATAAGTCCTGAACAAACAGAGATATAGCTCCGTTCCCACCAGCATCAAGAAACAAATACAATTATTATATTTTAATTCATATTAGGATAGCTTTAAGCTGATCTCTGATATAATAAAAAAAAAAAAACCCTTCCCTATTTGACTCTAAAGACTATGCAACGATTTCACTAGATTAGACATTTGGTTCAATAAAAACATGTATAGAAAATCTATCAAAAACTAGGAAAACTTGATGTTTAATCAAAGAAAGTGTGGTTCAGAATTTGCATTTTAAATCATCAGAAAGGTGTGGAGGTCAGGGCTCTGTGGAATCCTATTGAGGTATTAGCATCAAACTCATTAAATCATGTCATGGCTATTTATACAGGGACACAGTCATGTTGGAAAATAAATGAGTCTTCCCTATACTGTTTTTACAAGGTTGAAAACACACAGCAGTCCAAAATACCTTTGAGTGGAGTGGCATCACCATTTAATGGGACACCTGAATGATATGGAGGTGTCAACAAATTCTGTAATAAAATATGTGGTGGCCTTTGCAGTGCTGGGTCCCAAGTTAGAATACCAGCCAGGACACTATCTGCATCGAGTTTGCAGGTTCTCCCTGGGTTTCCTGTTTCCTCTGGTTCCTCCCACATTCCAAAAACAAGCAGTTAGGTTAATTGGCTTCCCCTCAATATGACCTTAAACTGTATTAAAAGGAATATAAATATTTTAGGGACATTAGATTGTGAGCTCCTTTAAACGGGGCAGTTAGTAAAGTGACTATGGACTTTGTAAAGCGCTTTGTAACATGTTGGCGCTATACAAATACTGAATAATAATAGTAATAATATTATGTTACACATGTAATGTCACTGTGCTTTCCAAAATGAACTGTAAGGTTAAAGTTCCCAAAGAATGCACCCTTGCAATGATCTGGAGTGCTGTCTTGTGGGGTTTTATGCCCCCACCTTGCTAGAAGGCACAGTCTCGTCACTCATTCCACCCGGGAGCTTTAAGGACTGACACTTACAACGTTTTTTTTTATTTTTATCCTTTAATCGCATCAAAATCTTTGTTCACTATTAACAATTGAGGAAGCAGTTGGCCGGCAGAAAGGTAGAATTTCTGTTTGCCCTGAAAGGTTTACTTTAACACAACATAGGGTAATGCACAACACACCAGATCAGACAGTCATGAATTGATCCCTAAGGTTTTTGCTGTGGTTTTAATATTTGATATACTAAAGTAAACAAAACCTCCAATGTTTAACTCCTCAGATTGTAGAGTGTGTTCAAAGCCCTTAATAACTGGTGGGAGAGGGGTGCTCTTACAGGGCAGGATAACTCAGCGCTTCCACAATCTAAGGAGTCAAACATTGGAGGTAGTGCCCTTGGTTGGCATATTTGAGGTTCGTTCCCTCGTTACTATTTCCCTCCTCTCAAAATTGGCACATCTCTGCGGGAACTTGTGTGTGGAATACATGGAGCAATAAGCTTACTTATATTTGTTGATGGATGGTAACTCTTTGTAAAAGTGTAATGAAACTTCTTATCACCATGAAATGTGCTATTTATCACATTGTGGCAGGTGGAACTTGAACTGCTTACAGCCATATGCCAATGGAGGCAGTGGTATTGTGAATTAGCCAATGGATACCCTTTATTAAGTTGTGTTTCAACTGCCTAGATATCATTCTCATATATATATATATATATATATATATATACATACATAAGCTGAATCAATGGTCCTGATTTATTAAATCTCTCCAAGGCTGGAGAGGATACACTTTCATCAGTGAAGTTGAGTGATCCAGCAAACCTGGAATGGAAGTCATTTGCTAATTGCAGTTTGCATGTTTCATGTTTTGATTCTGGACAAGATCTATTCAAGGTTTGCTGGATCACCCAGCTTCACTGTGGAAAGTGTATCCTCTCCAGCCATGGAGATCTTTAATAAATCAGGTCTAATGAGCAGAGAGAGAAAGACTATCATGGGAGAACTGGGATAACCCTAGAATGGATTTTTCAATCTTGCATCTTGAATCTAGATTCATTTCAGGTTTCATATTATTGTGGTAAAGGCTGAGTAGATATAACAATAAACAGTAAGATATTTTTAGATTCCCTTCTTCTGTATTATACATTTTTCATACTAAACTACTCTGTAAAGCTTTCTTTACTTTGTATCAATAATGGAGATGTGGGACTTACATATACATGACATTACCTAATTTTTGGTCCACATATTTTTTTTCCCACTAAAATCGTTAGATGCCGGTTCTTAAGTCACCACCTTGAATTTGCTTTTGGTGATGGAGGGGGTCATCATTATGTTGATCTGTTTTGCAAAATACAAAAATAGCATTTATTGGCTTCATTAGGATCAGTTTATAAACTTTGGTTTTATTTTTCATTTAAACTTCCAGCTTTGTTTCTTTATTTTTCTGTATAATACATTTTCAGGAAGCCTTTTTTGAAGTGTGAATGCTCTGTCGGGTTGCCAAATGTCTCGTTTTGGCAGTGCTATTCAATATAACCAGTAATATGATGTTGTCCATTCAACTTCAGTTATCTGGACAAACAGCAGTGCAGAAATATTATACAATTTTTGCCAAACAAATATTGGAATTATAAATATTTAATAACCTGTCATCTCCAAAATGACTAATTTTCATTTCAAATCTTGGCAACTTAGGTCTGACACTAATTTTTGGCACCCAACCAGGTAGCAACAGAAAGGCTGCAGGTGCCTGGGTTAGATATGGAGCTCAATCATTTATTTCATTTAGGGTGTCCACATTGTTCTTTACCAATACAACTGTAGCTAGGAAGCAGAGTCAGCAGTGTTTATATACAATTATGCTGAAACAATAGGCCAGTGTGAAAAGAAAATGGCTGATGAGGAGGTGGTAGCCAATCCTTTCAGGCTCCGATTCAGCTGCTTTGTTTCACTGACATTTCATGATTGTATTATCAGAATATAAACACTCTTGATTACAGGCGCAGATTGCCGTCATTGCAGCTTTCCCTTGATAAGCTGTGTGACATTTTCAGCTTGGCCTTATTGTACGTCTCCCTTCTAATATAGTTTGGATATCAGCCTCCAAGGAGCAGAGGGGGTGGGGGATAATAATACTCCTTTGTTTTTCTTTGTTTCCTTTCCTCTTCTTTTTTTTTTTGTTTTTCTTACTATGTGTATATGGAAAAAAACGGTCAGACAAAAAACAGAAACATTGATCTGAGATATAGAATCATGTTAACTACTGCAGAATGTTGTATGATTCATAAGGACTTACATTTTCTGATCCAGCTGATCACAGCTGCATCTGTGACCTCTACAGACACCTCCTGGTCTGCTGATTCCAAAGAAAAACTAACCTATAAATTGATATAACCAGACAAGGTAAATATGTTACAAAATGTATTCACTCAAGTGTTTACTCATGCTTCTGGCTACCTGCTTATATGAATTGGGCAGCCAGTGGGTGACCATCTATTGACAAATAATTGCAGTTATTTCCAGTTACACACTGCAATCTTACATTATTTTCACATTGTTGCATTAAAATATTAACTGTTTTCTCATAATGCGACTGTTAACCAAGTGAAATCACAGCAATTATTTCCAGGTATACACCTGTTTTCTTATATTGTAAGTCCCCCAATTTTCAGGGTACAATCAGGTCCAGCAAGAATATTGATCTGTTTTTAATATTGTAAGTCACAATTGTGTTCACACAATAGGAAAAATATCCTGTGTATACCTGGAACAAATTGCTGTGCTTCCACTTTGTTAACAGTAACAATTGAAATGATTCAATCCAACTCCAAATCCAACTTTTTTCATGCTCACTTCTAATTGCAATCTCTACTCCTCTTTTGAACATTATGTCATGTGACTGTCCGGTTGATTAAAGTTGATTTGAACCTAACCAAAACTAAAATCTCAAAAGCTGTAAAACTGTAATAAAATTACAAAAGTTGTTTTTAAGCTTTTCAGATATGAAGCCTTTTAATCAAATAATACCCGATGATTGTGCAGCGAAAGTATTGTTCAGATGAACTCTTTAAATAAAGTGGTATTACGTAAATAGAACTTTTTGTGTAAAAATGTGCAATCTCTGCACTGGTCCTCCATTGTCCCCGAGACCCATAATAGCCTTGTGGCCTCATGTGGGGGTTGATTCCCCTGACTCATAGGATACATTCAGGTCAGCAAGAATATTTATCTATATCTCTCAGGAAGTAGAATTACATAGCCTCAAAGCCTAAAATGTCTGATCCCATGGTTTCACCTAAATGTCATAGTCATGTATAATATTTATTTATTTTCAAGATATTGCAGCCTTCACATTTATCCCCATGCCTGTTATTAATAAATGTTTTATATAAATTAGCTTTAGGTTTACAAGTTTCTTAATGCTTGCTGTGCCTGCTTAGAATCTGTCTGCAAGGGCGATCGATGAACAAACAAGGCTGAGAATGTTTCTGCAAAGATCATTTATTTAATCAATCCAGCATTCAGAAGTGGAAAAAATCAAGCCAGCTCATTAATGAAGTCAAAACAAGCTTAAGCTTCTCTAAAGTGGTGTAATAATTGTACAACATAAACAGCTCTTAAATTTTAGACCCAGTCCCTCCTCACCCTTCGGCTCTGGTATAGGTCTAGTGCCAGGACTTCTGCCCCTTCTCTAAGCTAATTTTGTTACCCCACTTGGATAATTGAGAGATAATTCACACAGCTGCTTGTCAATACTGCACAACTGCACCGGGTAGGAAAGAAGGTTCATCCAGGGTAGCTGTAGGGTAGCGATTTCTTTAGTTCTGATGTTTATAGCCATGTTGCTTTTGTATTGGTAATTTTAATTAGAAGAAGTACTCAGGCCTTTTATTTGCACCCCCCTAGAGCTCTTAGATTTAGAGTGACTGTTTACTCAACTCTGCCGATACAAATGTGTCCCCAAGGGAGATGGAAGATCTGTACAGTTTATTGACACTTCCTTCAATGCTGAATATATCACATAATAAACTATAAAGTGTGATCAGAGAAAAAGAACATGCCATTCACTGTTGTTTTTAAAGATATTGTGCCTGATGTATTAAAGGTCTCCAAGTCTGGAGAAGAAAGACTATCATGAGAGAGCCTGGGTGATCCAGCAAATCTGCTGAATCATCCAGGATCCCTCATGATAATCTATCTTCTTCTGCCTTGGATAACAATATTTATTCAGTTCCATTGTAATGGCTTAGAGGTTAGCACTCTGGCCTTTTGCAGCGCTGGGTCCCATCTTGAAATCTGGGCCAGGGCTAAAGTTTGCAGGTTCTTTTGTGTTTGTGTGGGTTTCCTCCCACACTCTAAAAAAACAAACAAACATGCGGTTAGGTTAATTGGCCAAAAAATTGACCTTAGACTTCATTAAAGATATTTGACTATGGTAGGGACATTAGAATGTGAGCCCCTCAGAAGGTCAGCTAGTGCCATGACCATATGCAATATGTCAGCGCCATATATACTGTGTAATAAAAATGCCAGAAATCTGCTTCCTTACTCCAAGGCAACTGTTCTATGACTAGACCCCACTCTATCCCAGTTGACTGTTCAGCTTTGGTATCACTTATAATGACAGATGTCCCAAAAATATTAGAGTCAGTAAGACTTGAAAGAGATGGTTTGCCTTTTCTGTGTCACTGTGCATGGAAACATTAATGAGGAAAGTCATTCTGCTTCACAAGTTTATAGGAATATAAACCCAGGGTGTATGAACTGTACGTAAACTATAAAATATTCCATCAACAATGATGGATACAATGTCAAGGGACGGCAACAATGAAGACCCATCACAATGGTGGCTAGGGCAACAATCCAGAACCCTTTACCATACCTTATAATATGTGACTAAGTGGTTGTGTGCCACTCCTGGTAGCCCTGCTGCCCTTTGCTATTGCATTTGTTGTCTATGCAAACAACCAATCTTGCCCAAAGGAAGCAGTTGCTTCATGTATGGATACTCTTAAAGTGTCCTAGGGGCTATTAAAAAAATGAAAAACACTTGGTTTTGGTGCTTGGTGTGAACCAGATTTAGGTAAGACTGGATATTTACCTGGACAATGCAAAGGTTGTGATCAAACAATCTTGTACATGAAACCCTATACAAATTCCACATAGACTTAAGACTATTCTCACTTGAAACTATGTATTGTGAATGTTTACAGAGACATTCATCAATTCATGTTGGAATGGTGAACGGTGCTGGGGGACCTTAATACATTGGGTTTAATGTGACCCTTTATCCAGCCTGCATAAGACTGCAATTTTCTCTTTTTTGGTGACTTTCTTGAGATTACCACATTTTTTTCAAGTTCTGTTCTTGTCTTTGGAAATTCACTTCTTCCTGTCAATAGTTAACACTGATAAAAAATCAACAGGGAGGGTGCTATCTCTTCGTGTGCAGCATTTTCTTTATCAAAGTCTTTCAGGAGAAGCAGAAAATGTTAGGTGATGTAACTTTAATGCAAAACTAAATTTTCAGTTCACTGGCCTGATCCTTTCAGGTGATGAATGTCATTTTAGTAAAAATGGCCATTCATAGGAGGTAAGAGTTTTATAACAAGGCAAGGCCATTATACTGTAATGACAGTAAATTATATGAGAAAGTACAAAGCAGTATCCAGGAGGATGCTGGGTAAAATCTGCCTGCTGATTAGGCTGCGCTGATAGCTCCTGAGATGGCCCTACGGCACAGTCTGTTAGCGGTTTCCTCTACTGCCTTGATTTTATCCAACCCCGAAGGCACATAACTAAATATAACTCATTTACCTGCTGCTGAGACCCTCTCCTCATGCTGCTTTCTCAGCAGCTATTTGTATGTACTCCTAATCCTTCACATTCTCCACTTGCAGTCTCAGGTTATTGAAACACATACCTTAGGTTTTTACGAAATTCTCATTCATTTTTCTGTCTTCTAGAAAAGTTTAAGGAAATCGTCATTAAGAGATGACAACTTTATGTAAATAATTTAGGTAAATATATGTCAATGATATAATAAATATACAAAACTTTGCTTATGTTTAAATAAATTATATATATAGTGACGTTAGGGGGGTTAGAACAGTGCAGAATACTGTAGAACACTGTAGAATATCAGTTTAGTCCCATTTTACAAGATGGATTGGGTAGCTGGTTATTAAAGAAAAGGACAGGCTATGGCACTGCAATATTCTGACTTACCTGCCTGATTGCGCTGGTGAAATTTAAAAAAGCTTAGCAAGTGCATACATCATCCTGGCATGGCCAAAGAAGATGGGCGAAGGAGAAGACGAAGAAGAAAGGAAGATGGCGGTGCCCTGCAAGGAAATGCAGATAGGTTGGATATAGTCATGGGGCTTTAGTTCCACTTTCAGTTAATTTATTTTTGCTCAGACAGACGCACAAAACAGCTTCAGCAGAAAGCAAAGGAAAACGGTTTACTTTAGTAATAAATCCCATATATCAGTAATTCAATAGTCTTGCCACTGAAGCAGCACTTGGCACTCAGGCACTTTCATCCAAACAACATAGAGCTGCCTTGGGCTGCTGATTCCTGCCCCACTTCTGTCTCCCAGACTTAAGCTTTGTACACACGTCTAACGGTTCTTGCCCGATATAGGCCCTGAATCTGCCGTGTGTACAGCGCCAGTTGTTCATCGTCCAAACAACTGTTCTGGTGGATCCACGGACGATGGACAACTAACGATCCTAATGCAAGGGAAGAGAGAGAGCTCGCAGCGGGGTGCTGCTCCGTCGCTCTCCACCTCCCCTCTGCATAGAGCAGAACGGTGCTGTATGTACAGCACTCGTTCATGCATCGTGCAATAATAGTTGTTGGAAAGGATTGTGAAAGATCCTTTCCAACGACTAAAAGAAAAAAGAAAAAGAAAAATAACCAAGCAAAACTTTCCATACTTATTCTGCAGTCATTAACCTGTTGTTAGTGGGACCTTGACCTAAAACGGGGGGGGGGATATACAGTACCTGCCATCCAGAACTCACCCTTGGAGTTCTGTACAATATATTCCAATATTATATATACAATATTTGAAAGCTGTTTGTAGCTGGAAATGTGTTCTTTATAGCAGCAGAAGCTGCCTTTACAGTAAGAACTGTTAGGGGATTCTGGGAACATGGTCTGTTTAGAGATCTGTTTGTTAGATAATTCTGAAGCATTTTACTACAGAAAGTATTGCTTATATTTCCTTAAATGCTAGAATAAAGTTTGTTGGGTCTGGTTTAAAACCCTAGGCACTTATAAGAATATGTAAGCGAGGATGCTTTCATATTGAAATATAGTTTTAATTTGTCAACTAACAACCCACATTGTGCATTAAAAAAAATTCATAAAATCGATATTTAGTCTGTCTCCCAGGTATGCTTGTACAGAGCTAAGGAACTTGCAGGCATCTATAGTGCATGAATATAGAATTATACGGGTGATCAACAGGACAACATGTAGGTTAAATCACAATCTTAGTTCACATGGGTGGTCGGCAGTTGGAGAGGTTACTGCTCACTAACCACCAGTAATGGTAGACTCTTCAAGCAGCACCTAGCCAGAAACTCCCCTAGAGAATGGTTAGAAGTGACCACCTGCAGACTACCCATCAAGCAACTGGATTATCCTTCATACAAGGAAAGCCATGCTCTAATATTAAGTAGCATGATGAGCAGACTGAGCATAGAAAAATAACATGGGTGGCTTTAAGGCATCAACCACGTCTTTTACATACAGAAATTTTCAAGAGTTCTGCAGCATGAACAGCTCCCATATTTTCCATGTAAAATGCGACAGTGTACATAGACTGTAAAGCAATTTTCTTGATGTGATGGCTTGTAACTATTTTACATGACATATTTTTGCTGTTGCGTTCACATTGCAGTCCTCTATTCAGTGTTATGTTGGTTAGGTAGATGATGAAAAACAAATATATCCTCTCATTGGTGCCATATTAAAAATGCTGCCACATCCCAAAATTCCTAACAAAACCAAACCAAAAGGAGACTTTTGAGGCAGTAACAAAACGGGTTCAACAACACATTTAAAATCTAACAATAAAAATATAATTTATTATTATGAATTTTAAATGACATAAAAACATCTAATCACCATCATTAATAAATAATGGGTAATCACAAATTATTAAATGGATCTCTAGAAGTTGTTCTGTACGCATTTCGAAGTGCAGTGATGGATGTTTTCATGTATTTTAAAATTGATAATATAAATTATATTTCTATTGTTACATTTTAAATGTGATGTTGAACCTGTTTTGTTTCTGCCTTAAAAGTCTCCTTTTAGTTTGGTTTGGCTTTGTTAGGTAGATGATGAAATAATAATAAAATATACGAAATTCATACTGAGCTTGTAGTTTTACAGCACACAGCGATGTTTCTTCTTTCCTGTTCTCTCTGTAAGTGCTGTTTCTGTTTATTTGCATTGAAGGAGCTGCATTCTGTGCATTATAATACAGTATATGTGCTTGTCTCAGAGATGGGGTGTGTCTGCATATGAATGAAGGTTGTTACAGGCATTCCTCTGGGACACAGACTGCCAGAGAACACAATCCGGTTATACAGATCACACGTTTCTTCTCAAAAGAGGGAGTCACGTAACCCCCCTAGAAGCAAACCTCCGAGGTGATTCAAGAAGCAGCGAGGGCATGCACACTCCTGCAGGTAGTCTCATCGAAGTAATTACTTCCAGTGAGAGAACCTTGCATGTGGACGACTGAATAATGGAAGCGCTGATTGTGCCCCCCGGCTTTGTGGCAGGAGAGATGTACTAGAAATTCAGAACATAAATATACAGGGGCATGGGAGGACATGTCCTGTGTTATCCACTGTAGGTACGCACCATGGCCTACCTTATTTATCCATCACTGGGGAATATATGCTTTTGGCTTCTGGGTTCTGTGGATATTCTTAAGTAGAACTGCAGGCAAACTGCTTAAAACATGATGGCAATAATTATATGTTTAGTGTTTTACCAGCCTAAGGATCTGAATTCTGTTCAGCCACATTTGTGATTCATACATTTAAGCATGGGAGATCAGTCTAATCTTATATCTAGAGAGATCCCCAGGATAATACCAGAAAGCTAACCCTCTAGGACCAATTATGCATTTAATGCATTATAAATAGACGCCTTAGTGATTTTCAGATCATTTTTGAACATAAAATGTTTGCTTGTCATAGGCTGGTGCTAAGAATTCACTATATTGGAAGAACTGAGTATGCTGCAAGCTGGTCTAAATAGGGCAAAATCTCAGGTTTGTGATTGTAACGCTTTACAACCCCCCAACCTCCCTTCCCTTCTCTTCTCTACCCTTCCCTCCCTACCCTACCCTACCCTCTCTTCTCTTCCCTTCTCTACCCTATCCTCCCGTCCCTTCTCTACCCTATCCTCCTGTCCCTTCTCTACCCTATCCTCCCTTCTCCTCCCCTCCCTACCCTCACTTCTCTACCCTACCCTCCCTTCTCTTCCCTTCTTTACCCTGTCCTCCCGTCCCTTCCCTACCCTATCCTCCCCTCTCTTCCCTTCTCTACCCTACCCTTCCCTCCCTTCCCTTCTTTACCCTGTCCTCCCTTCCCTACCCTATCCTCCCCTCTCTTTCCTTCTCTACCCTCCCTTCTCTTCTTTACCCTACCCTCCCTTCCCTTCTCTACCCTCCCTTCCCTTGTCTACCCTCCCTTTCCAGCCCTCCCTTTCCTTACCTTCCTTCCTTTCTTTCTTCCTTCTTGCCTTTCCTTCCTTTCCTTGAGATAATCTGTTGGGTGTCTCCAGCTTCTCCCTTCATTGAATATAAATGATGGAAAAGTCTTTGGGGCCACCCATCACACTTAGTATATTCCTATGTGGACATTCTTTCACATTATTAAATCATTTGGTTCCATTGAAGGGTACTGTCATTGTTGCAGCATTCAAACAAAACAAATCAGACCAGTGTTTCTCAACCTGTGTTAGCATTTATTTCCATTTGACCCACAGCTGATCTGCTTCAAGTGGGATTTTTATTGCCATACAAATCTCTTTGAAGGAACAAAACCTTTTTGGCATAAACCCTTAAAGAACATTGGCTCCAGTTATACCAGCCTTCACTCTCCTGGAAATGCTATTTACAAGGTTTCAGATCAGTGTTTCTCAACCAGGGTTCCTCCAGAGTTTGCTAGGGCTTCCTTAACCAATGAACAGTTTGTAACTCTCAGGTCAGGTTCAGTGACTTTTTTGGCTATCTGTAGGGGTGACATTCTTTCTAATGTCCAGCAATGTAAAATGAATTTATCCCACTGACCACCACACGAATATAGTGTGAGCTGTGGATATTGTAATTATAGAAGTCGTTCCCTAAAGACCTGAAAATTATTGTATGGGTTCACTTATTTTAAAAAGAGAAACAATGTATTAAACAGTTGAGGATATTGCACATTCCCAATCTTCTAGCAATAATTTAGGAAAGGTCATTTTCTTTGCCACGATTACTATGCCCCTGTGTACAAAGCCAACTTCAAAAAAACATGGGTTGATGATTATGGAGTGAGAAACTCACGTGGGTTTTACAAAGTCCTGACCTCATCCCTACTGAACACCTTTGGAATAAAATGTAAGGCTGATTGTAAGGCAGGTCTTCTCATTCAACATTGTTACTGGAGCTCACAAATGCTCATTTGGTTGAATGGGCACGGAGTTATGCAGGTACAATCTAGAACAATCTTCCTAAATATTTTTAACATGGAAGAATCCTTGAAGTAACTTTCAGATCTAAGGGAACCCCTTTTATAATTCTTTTATCCACAGCTCTTGGTATATTAGTATGGTGGTCAGTAAGAAGAATTCCTCTTACATTGCTGGCCATTGGGAAGAATGTCAACCTTACAGATAGCCAAAAAGATCATTGGTGTCACTTAAACTGACCTGAGAGGCACAAATAAGCTTAGTGCTTAAGGAACCCCCCAGCAACCTCTGGAGGAACCCTGGGGTTCCACAAACCCTGGTTGAGGAACATTGCTCTAGAATCTTGTGATAAAGTGTTTCATAGAGTAAAGGCTGTTATAGCTGGAGCCAATGCAGTTCAGGGTTCTATGCCAAAGGTGATTTATATAGGAATGCAATACATCCTTGAAACAGCTCAGCTGCAGTTTAACATGCAAATGAATGCTAAATGATTTCAGAAGCCACTTAAACTTATATCACTAACACAAGCCCAAAGCCAGTTAATACAAGCTCTTTCCCCTTGCTTTTGAGATGGTCAATAGATTCATATTGGTATGATGATCTTTTCAAACTCATCTACCCGTCTTCTTCTGTCTCTTAAAACCCTCACTACTTCCCACCACTCCATATCTCCCCTCCTATTGTGTTATACTTCCCCCACCTCCTAGATTGTAAGCTCTTCGGGCAGGGTCCTCTCTTCCTCCCGTGTCACTGTCTGTATCTGTCTGTCATCTGCAAATCCTATTTAATGTACAGCTCTGCGTAATAAAATGACGTGATTTAAATCTCGTTTAATAATAAAAAAAAATTAATAATAATATGGTCAGGTGTTTTTTCTACAGAGTATATATGCTGATAGATGATAGGAGTGATGGGCCTATGGTAAAGTGCTGCATAATATGTCAGGGTATAGAATCACGTGATATTATAATTGATAGAATCCAGAAAGCCCAAAGACAGATCTTCCATTGGTCAGATGATATCTGGGGTCTGTTTATACCCTTCGTATGCCCTTCTCCATCTGTGCTTCTTGTTTGCCCCAGCCCCGACTCCTGGTGTACAGCAGCAGTGAAGTACAGATAAAGTACACTGACATTTGTGAAGGAGAGCTATACAATGTCATGCCGGTACTCGGGCACCCTTTAACCCCTGATCTGCAGGGAGAAGTGACATTTACTTTTGTTGAGATCAATAGAGATTGCTGGCTGGGTTTAATTAATCATTCATATGAGTTGGAGTCACGTAGTCCATATTTCAGAAAATTCTGCTTGTGTATTACTGAAGCAGATTGGAAAATGTCACAGCAACAGGCTTCAAGTCTAAAAGCTACATGAGTAAAAAGAAAAAAAGGCTGACCAGTGCTTATCAGTGCTGGGAGATTTTGGTGCAGAGGTAGTAGTTTTTGGCATAGAAGACAATGATAAATAATAAGTTAAGTATGGCATTGGTTTTTAAGATTTAGGCATTTTGGTTGGTGTTAGGTTCTTAGTCAGTGTTTCCTAACCAGGGTTTATCCAGAGGCTGCTAAGGGTTCCTTAATCAATGAGCAATTTGTACCTCTCAGGTCCATTAATATCTTTTTGTAAGGTGTGACATTCTTCCCAATGGCCATCAATGTAAGAAGTATTCTTGTCATTGCCCACCAGACTAATGTATCATGAACTGTGCATATCATAAATATTGGCTGGGGTTTCCTGTGACCTGGATTTCATTTTAAGGGTTCCTCCATGTTAAAAAGGTTGAGAAAGACTGGTCTAAGTGTTAGAGTACAGGTAGTCCCCAGGTTACATATGAGATAGGGACTGAAAGTTTGTTCTTAAGTTGAATTTGTATGTAAGTTGGAACAGGTGCATTATTTTAATTAATACAATTAGGACAGATGTTTGTTTCAATATAATATTAGGCAGCATGGTGTCAGTTACTGTAAAAAATCCCAAATTAATCACAAGCAAAGCAAAAAAAAAAACTTTTTGGAGCCTAGACATTCATTAACTTTTGAAGCAAGCTGTGCTTTGATATGCAAAAGAAACAACTGCAGTTTGCCTTGGTCGAAGAGTTACAAGATGTTGCAGAAAAGCTTGGTCCTTAAGATCCCCCACAACCTCAGCTGTGTTTAGCAAAAGATTTCTACAAGTCATGCAAATCTCCCCCTCCCCCATCAAGTCTCTACAAGCCCCGCTCGTATCAAGGAGTCATCCATATGTCAGATGTCCTTAATTCGGGGACTACCAGTATAAGTAATATTTTTATATATAAAGTATTGAGTTACATATTAGGGTACTTGGGTGGAGCGTTGAACTCTGTACACATTTTCATTACCCAAAATGATCATATGTGAACGTCCCCTGCAAAAATCTAGTGTATCCGGGGGGTTAACAGGAAACTTCAGCAAACTCTGAATTGCTGTCCTTGGTTAAAATATTATTTATTGCAATTGGGTTTGACCAGCTTTGTTTTTTTTTTCTATGTTGCTGTTAGGTGAATAGGTCTGGGAATACTACTACTGCAATTCTCAAGTGAAAATGCATGTGAGTTAAATTAAATTGTATAAATGAAGAGGAGGTGTTAGTAAAAAATATGCTGATCTTATACCCCAGCTGCTGGAGGCCTCCTTGTAAGTACTGAGATGTCATTGGGCCTCATTGCAGAATTTTGGGTAAGTTCAGCTTCTTAAATCTCATAAGAATATGCAGCAACCAGCACAGTCCATGCTTGGTCTCACACAAGAAGGCCAATGATGTCACCAATACCCAGGCAAGAGTGCCCAAAGGGTGTAAATTTAGGTTTTATTTTGCTTTCTTTACACATTTTTTATCTAGGATATAAAAGCTGCAAGATAAATGGACTTCACATTTTTATGCAATTTCCTTTTTGCGCTATAGAACAAGATAATTTATCTCCTCTACTAATCAGGAGAAATGTTTACTGTACAGGGAGCACAGAGGGAATTTGCGAGTGGAGAGCATTACACGTTAATAACAGAGCTGCATTACAGAACCTTCTTGCTGTCTCCCGTCAAATGTGTAATGTTTATGGGTTAAACGCACCAATAAATTTGACCTGGTTCTATAACACTTGGAGAATCCATAAAACCACTTTGATTTTGAGAGCTGTAATCACGGTTATGGCACCCGGGCTCCCAGAGATTATTTTATTTAAATGATATTTGTTACAACTCTGAAATATACAGTTATGAGCCGAGAACAGCGGGCAAAGTAAAAAAATGGCATTCATTCCGCCGTAATTCTCTCCAAAGGCTCAGGGAACAGCCACAAAACAGAACATTTATGAAAGGGAAGCAATATTGTCTTTTCAGTGAGTTACTGTTGGAACATTAACCCAAAGAATAATTTTTGATGAGGCTTACACATTTTATGTGTTTTTTTTATGTCTGTATTAACTTTAAAGATTTAGATGCTTTCTGTGTGTCCAGCAACTTGGGGATTTTTGTGGTAGAACAGTTGCCAAGGTTATGTGACATACATATCATATAGAGATTCATTATCTAAATTACTTTTTAGTTATATTCAAGTTGGAAAGAGTTAAAGACAACTCTTTCCTTGGGGATAAAATTAGAAATCAACTCACTATACTTACCTTATATCCATCACTCTCCCCCACTAACCCAACTACTCACCAAGCCAGTTCCTCTCCTCTTTCTGTAATCTTTGGAGAGCTGCAAACTGGCCACTGCCAAAGAAATAATAAAACCTGATATTATTAAATTGGAGACATTTTAAAAACTTGGTTTTATAGTCTACGAAATATTTTGGGATGCTCCAAAGGGAAGAGACCAGAGGCAGAATGAAGCAATCTTTCTCAATTTTTTTACCCCATAGGAGCCCTTAGTGTTGGGGAATACCTGCTAAAGTGTATTGATTTGGGGGAAATTCCCCTTATAGCGGTGGTCAGAATGCTACTCCTACAGACAGATAAAAAGATTGCTGGGGTCATTTAGGTGACTCTGCCAAGTGAGCTTTAATTGTGAACTAAGCAGGGCCACAGCTTAGGCTATGTACACACATGCAATAATTATCGTTGGAAACGTACGACAAACTGTCCGATAATCGTTAACAAGTAAAAGTGCACAATGACTGGCCAATGACCCCGATGAACGAGGAATGTCGCTGGAAACAAACGACCATCCTTGTGGATCTGATTGGGCGAGGATTGTTCACTATCTATTCTGTGTACGGTTGTTCAGTGATCATTAATGGTTCTGCGGTACACTTTCTCCGGTACACGTCACTTCCTGCATCATTCAAACGATCGCATCTATTGGGTGTACATTATTGGTGGATTATTTTTGAACAATCGTATCGATTCAGCATGTACAGAATTGTGCACAATACGATTGTTCAAAATAATCGTGAATAATCTTTGATCGGTTGTTAATCTTCATTTTCTAACGATAATTATTGCATGTGTGTACATGAGACCACTAGCAACCTCTGGAGAAACCCTCGTAGAGAATGGTTGCCCAAGACAAAGTAGCAGTTTGGTTTCACCAAGGCTTTCGATTAACATTGATAAAGTTTTGCAGTAGGGATAGAAAAAGCTGCCTTGTTTGCATTGTCTGTATTGCATTGCCTCATCAAAGATTAAATGTTCCAGTTACTTTCTCCCTTGTAAAATGACAGGCAGGTGCACTGTTTTCCTTGTTCACTATAGGTCCTAGGTTGCCCTGTGGATGATCTGGCTCTGGGTATGATTTAAGCTTTACTGTCTGACAGGTAACCTTGTCAGCTGCCTGACCTTGCAAACTGCCTTTTAACTCAGGACTCAGGAGCGATAATTGACCCAGTGTATGATTACACGCAATTAAGAAGTCAAAAGCTGTTAGACTTCAGGTGACCCCTACAAACTAAAGTCAATATATTTCAGAGGAGGAGCTCTTGATACTTAAATAAACTGGCTTTGCGGGCAGCTTTATTGAACATGGTCAAATCACCTGATCCCTGGAGAAGTCCTTGGAGAAAATCAATGGATGAGGTAGACAACAGGACTGCAAGTTTATTTGTCCAGAATAAAAAGTCTTCGTACTTGTCAGACAAATTCAACACGTTTCAGGGGCTACAAACATCTCCCTTCTTCAGGGCTCTGTGTGGGCTACAACAAATATAGATCAGAATCATGTAATATTTATTAATATGAGGACTGTTTATTGTTAAATGCGGTGTAGCAGCTACTGTCATCCTAGGACAAGACACAGAGAAGTAAAGAACACCTTCTTTGTTCTGTTACAGAGAAGAGGAGAGAGGAAGGTGTACCACTAGGTCTGGATGACTTCATTAAAGCTCTCCAACACTGGTGAAGATAAACTATTATGGGAGAATCTGGGTGATCTAACAAACCTGGATTAGATCTGGTCCAAAATTCAAAGCATTTGCCAACTAATAATAGCAAATGATTTGTAAGAAATCCATTCCAGATTTGTTGGATCACACAAGTTTTCCATGATAGTCTAGCATACCCAGTTTTGCAGAGCTTTATTAAATCTGGTCCATTGGGAGCCTCTTACATTATTGGCCATTAAAAAAAGGCCGTTGGTTACAGATAACCAAAAAGATCATTAATGTCACTTAAAACTGACCTGAGATGCACAAATTGCTCATTGCTTAAGAAACCCCAAGTAACCTCTGAAGTTTCCCTGGTTGAGAAAATCTGCCCTATATAAGTTGCAGCAAGTTGTCACTATAAAAAACGAGGGGATATATTACTGGAAGTAAGGACAGATCTTCTCCTTGGGGACACAGACAGCAAGGTTTTATCTTTTATATCCAAAGCTAAAAAAAAAGTTTTGGCTAAACTTTAAAGTGCAGTAAGTATAGGATAATGATGTCTTGTTTCTGAAGCTGGAGGCTCCTTGGCTGTCATTGCCATCCTTCACAACGTGGTAAGTCTTGCTGAGTGATGGTATGTCTGCTGTCAGAACACTTTCTATACATAATATTTTTCCATGTCAATGGCACACTTAGTGGGGAAGCAAGGATGAAAATGACAACCTAGAAGAATGGCACTGCAGAAACAAAGCAACTCCCATATATCTCCCCCGTCACCTTTCTCTGGTATATATTGGAATATTTTTTGTATGTTATACAGTAAACACATTCTTTCTGTCAAAAGAAGATAGCTGCAATAAAATGCTGTTTTTTTCCGAGTGCTGCATTGTGCAGTAAGTGCGCCTCTATATTTAGCTCTGTACAAGCAGAATGTACTGACAGCACCTCGGGAGACATTATAAGAAACTCTTGTCACCTCGCCAGTGTGCTGGGCAGCTTGGAGTGACAACTTGGGCACTGACCCTCCAATTTCTGTGGTGGCGGTGGAGACACAGGTCTTCCCGTAACAGGCAGGTAAAGTGACACGCTTTATTTGCATCCTTCCTAAATATCAAAAGTTAAGGAAACATGTTCTGAGATTTATATCGGCTGCCATTCTTTCACAGTCGTTGGCAATAATGCATCAAGGGAAGCGGTCACTGGTGATCCATTATAAAGGCTGCCATTGTTGACCTCTCCCTTTCTTCTCTTACTCCCTGGCTGTCAAGCTGATCCACTGATTTCAGTACTTTCTCAGTCTAAGCTCTCTCCTCTACAATCTATTATGAATGCTGCAGCCAGACTCCTCCATCCTTCCCACCGCTCCTCTTCTGCTGCATCTCTTTGTAGTTCTCTTCATTGGCTTTCATTTGACCTTAGAATCAAATTCATCTCCTGTGCTTTGCCATCAAATCCCTCCACAGTTCTTGTCCCACTTACATTTCTGCTCTGATAGATAAATACTCCCCCACCCACTCTCTTAGCTCCTCCGATGACATACTAATGACTTCCTCACTCATAACCTCATCACACGCACGGCTCCAAGACTTTTCTAGAGCTGCCCCAACTCTCTGGAATGGTCTTCCTCGTCCTATTTGGCTCATTTAAAAGAGAACTCAAAACCCATCTTTTTGAACTTGCCTACCCTTCTTTTTCTGTCTATTAAAACCCTCACTACTTTACACCATTCCCTATCCTTCTCCTATTGTGTGATGCTTCCCCCACCTTCTAGATTGTAAGCTCTTGGGGGCAGGGTCCTCTCCTCCTCCTGTGTCACTGTCTGTATCTGTCAGCCATTTGCAACCCCTAATTAATATGTAATATTAATAAGCTGTGTAAATTAGGAGTTCCTACAGCACAAGTGGTAAAGCCATGGACTGCCAAGCACAGAGCATCTTCAGTAGGAGCTCAGCACTTTCAGCACAATAAAGGACTGATCACTAACAAGAACTATTGTAGTCCCTACAGTTGGATGTCTGGCTCTAGTCTTTCCTCTCCGCCCCCCCTCCATAAAACTTTAGCAGTCTGTCTATACAGCAGTCACTCCTAAAACTGTCACCCAAAATGATTGTTAACATGGGACAGTTATTGAGCATACGTACAATGCTTTACAATGAGATCTGTGTTATGAAGAGGAACTAAACCCATGATTACTCTTCTATCCCTGTTTTGTCGCAGGTTGCCTCCACCAATTCTTCCTGGACGCAGTGTTTGGCCATCTTTATTGGCTGTGCTAGGATGATGTAGCTCCCTCACAGGCACATGGGAATTTATTCATTCCTGGCATGCGCAAAGGAAGCTGGGATTGACGGCTTTCTTTGGCAATCAGCTCTACGCATGCGCAGCTCAGCAAAGCTTGACAGCTGGGCGAGGAACAGGCAGGAAAGAACAATTATTGCAGAAGGGACATCACCTGTCACTTTCCCCAATAAACACCTGCCTGGATCGCTTAAAGAGGAACTAAACTAAAAAGTGCCTAAAAAAAGACACCTTCAATCCCGCAGGGCAGTCTGATCCATCTGGAGGTGTCTTACATCGCGTCCCAGCATCCGTCCCTGAGCCGGCCTGAAAAGAAAACTTGCGAGATTGGCAAATTTTTCTCTGCACGAAAATGCTCCTTTTGCACATGCCCGAGATTCACGGGCATGCGCAAAAGGAGCACCCAAGAACCTCCCGAGATGCGTGACGTAGGTATCCCAGAAGGCTCTGCGCTCCCATTCATTCTCGACCGCCTAGGCGATCGAGAATTAGGGGATGGTGCTGCACCTTTTTTTTTTTTTTTTTTTTTTTTTTAACAGATTTTTTTTTTCTGGGAAGAAGCTGTAGGTGGGTGGTGGCCCCTGTATTGTGACCCAACTTTTAGGTAATCACCCCAAAACAGCCAGTTGGTTAGTAAAAAGTGCCGGGTGGTGCACAGCTAAAAGGGGCCGGGGAGAACACAGCATGTATGTATGCAAGATAAATATATATATAAATATATATATGTACATATATTTATGAAGTTGTGAGAAAAGTGCTTGATAAAGCTCCCCTCCCCGAGTCTTTCGTCATTGTTTGTCTTCATGAACCAAAGTCACGCAGTTTACTCCTGAGTGTCACCGATTGATTGATTTGCCTGATTGACTCATGACAGTTTATCATCAGTGCTACATTGCTCATGCTAACAGCCTGAGATAAATGGAAGTGGTTTTTGTCTCTATCCCAAGCATTAATCATTTTTAAAAAGCTTAATATTCAGTGACAGTCCCTGAGACTGAATGACAATCATTCTCCAACACTCTAAATGGAAGTGGAGTGCTGTCAAAATAACCCTCTACTTCTAGAATGAGGAAACTTACTTTAAAAAAGTTTGGATTCTGTTTGCTGGATCATAATTGCCATCTAGTGGATTGGTAAAGCATTGCAGAAAATTCTTTAAACTTTGCCACCTTGTTCTGGCAGCACATTGGTTGTGACATTACTAACAAGGCGCAGGGACATCACCACAGGCTGGTGATAGAATGTTTCAGCACCTGGAGTTGCGTGTGAGATCTGTTAAAAAGTGTAGTCTTCAAAAGATATACAAACAGTGAAATGTCAATTTTATCTACTTTTAACTTCTTCAGATCAGTAGTCTTATGGGTTGGGCCCAGAATGTGTATCTGATCCCAAAAACAATATTGTGGTATATTGCAGCTTACTAGTTCTTGAATGCAATGGCTGCATTAGTTGTTTATTGTGCTTGGTGATCCGGCAGGAAAACATGTTCTGCCTTGGGATGTGCCTATGAAGGAGCAGAGATCTCCTTCTAGGACAAGACTACAGAACACCCCTCTCTTCTTCTTCATAGCAGAGGAAGTTATTCTGTGTCTTTACACATTAACACATGCCCTGTTCTAGTTGCCCCTCTATATCTGCATTACAGGGAGTGTTGTCACTCTGGGACAGGTAGTGCACCAGGTGAATATTCAAAAACATAAATGCAGCCACTCTTCCTCCTCTTCTGCATAACATAGGGGAAGATGTTCAAGTGAACTGATTCGAGCTCATGAGATTTCAGTGCAGCCATGCCAGCTCACTACAGGAAGCTGGAATCAACTAGCATTGTTTTAACAAAAGGATTTCAATTGCATATTTAATGGACCACATATGTATTGCTATGGATGATATAAACTTTAGGAGGAAACTCAATAAAAAAAGAGAAAGTCCTAGATTACATACCACAGCCAGATTCACAATGCTTCTGAATGGCACTGCAGCCTTGTGTTACACAACTGTTGGACTACATCCCGATATATTTGGCATTTGACTGGAAGTTTTGGGTGGCCAAGCACTGTGGTTCTTTCCCTATATCACTACAAAACTCAGCAGTGACTTTGTCATATATGGCGGGCAGCATGGTGGCTTAGTGGTTAGAACTCTGGCCTTTGCAGCGCAAGGTCTCAGGTTCAAATTTCAGCCGGGACACTATCTGCCTTGCAGGTTCTCCCTATGTTTGCCTAGTTTCCCCCGGGTACTCTGGTTTCCTCCCATATTCCAAAAACATGCAGTTAGGTTAATTGGTTTCCCCTAAAATTGACCTTAGACTATAATAATGATATATGACTATGGTAGGGACATTAGATTGTGAGCTCCCCTGAGGGACAGCTAGTGGCATGACTATGGACTTTGTACAGTGCTGTGTAATATGTTGGTGCTATATACATACTGTGTAATAATAATTACTACTAAGGCATCTGGCACATCTGGAATGCTGTGTGCTGAAAATTATTATGGAGACATCGTAGTGGGGATTCATTTGAGAGGTAAGTACACAAACATAGGGAGAACCTGCAAGGCAGATAGTGTCCTGGCTGATAGAGTCTGCTATTTCAGGTTTGTTGTTTTCTCTTAGTTTTGCTTTGCATTGCTTTAAAGCCAACGATAATTATCACAAGAAATCTGAAGAAAAAAAACTCTTGTATTTACTGGAGCTATTACTATAAGACATATATTATGGCTACTGTCACATGCTCCATTTGTGTTCTATTCCTATTTATTTCCTACTTTGCGTTGGTAACATTTCTGACCTAAGGATTCATGAAGTGAACAAGTATAGTTCAGCTACCTTCCAGAGTAATTAATATATTTCAATGTTTTCTTACAGGCCTGGCTGACCGAGATCCACGAGTATGCACACAAAGATGTGGTCATTATGCTTCTTGGAAACAAGGTGAGGACTAATGAGGATTTAAACAGCAACATCTGGCTATTCATCAGTGATTAATGGCAACAAAAAGATTTCCAGCACTGTCTGATACCCCCAAATCTACCTACCTGCAGTATAGGCCATTAAAGGGATTTGCATCTCCTTTGCTGGATAACATGTGATCAATGGCTCACTACTAGTCGCCTAACCTGCTACTAGAATCAGTTGGTATCGCTGTTTTTGCGAAAGACATTTTACACTTTTTTACATTTCCGGTCTAACTTCAATTCTAGATGGTATGGAGCTCAACACAAATCTAGTTCTTTTTTCATTTTACAGAAAAAACAAATATAACTTTAAAAATTTAGCCAAACAAGTTAAAGTGTGGACAAATTCTTATTTTTGCATGCTGTGTTTTAGTGGGTCCAAAAATTCATCCTTCCCATACGGCGGGTTCCACAGGGCCTCTCCTCTTCATATCTTGACGGGTCCGCCCTATGACCCAACCACATCAAATTCACAAATCAGGTGCAGAAATTACAGGACAGTGCAGTCTACCTATGCAGTGCAAGGGCTATTCCCCCAGGAGATAAGGAATGAGCTGAAATACTTTTGACTTATATCCTTGCACCCACAGGCTTCCGCTCCGCTATGACCAGTCCTACAGAGCCACTCCTCTTCACCACTCAAATCCTTCCCAATATCATTATATCCTCTTGTCTTGTATTACCCTTCTCTGCTATTTTTGGATTAATGAGAATGGTGGAATCGATTTTCTAGTACAGCTCAAGGCATATTGCAGTTTGGCTTAGCACACATAGGGTTAAATGTTAATCCATCACGTAATAGGTTCGCCAGTCTCGTGCTAAAAAGACTTTAGCTCTTGTTAAATATTCATCATTTACTTGAAAGCTCGCAATGCATAAAACATGTGTTCACACTCCTCACTAGGGCCCTGATGTAATTCCGAGTTGTAAAATGAAATTCTGGTCCAGAGAACCATTATTTTCTTGAAAGCTTAATGCATCAGGGTGTGTAAGTCCCGGCCACAGAATTTTAGTCCCGAGCCAAGCTGTCCTGGTATGGCTTTATTTATTCTGTGATTTGTTCTCCTCTCCTCTTAGGTGGACTCCACGCATGAACGGGCTGTCAAGATGGAAGATGGAGAGCGGCTGGCAAAGGTGAGTTGGATATATTTGACCTTCTTTTAAAGAAAATCCTAACTTGATGACATTTAGATTGCTACGACCATATATATCATAAACAACTGTCATGTTTTTTCCATCTCTGAGCTCCTTTCAGCCACTTCCTGCCTACATACACTTGCTGCAGCATCATGTTGCTCTGAACAGCCTTCCTGGTGATGACAATGGAGGACAATGCCTGCTCAATGTGTGATGGCAAGGCCCTTTGTACTCTCAAGCTGGGCCCAGGTGACTGGCTCACCATGCGGGGCCAGGCCTGGGAGACATTTGTCTTTCAGTAAATAGTAGGTGACTGAACAAGGGCCATCATGGTAGGATCACTGGACAAAAAGTGTGCAGACCTGGTAGCTCAGAGAGTCCCAAAGAGATGCAAGAAACTAAAAGCATCTACCAGGAGCTGAAATGTCAGTTTTAAGTGTACCAACACATTAAGCTAATGTTTTTTCATCCAGGGTTCCTCCAGAGGTTGCTTGAGCAATGAGAAATTTGCATCCCAGGTCAGTTACCACTGACACCAATGATCTTTTTGGCTATCTGTAAGGGTGGAATTCTTCCCACTGACCACCACACTAATGTACTGTGAGCTGTGGATTTAGTAATTATAGAAAGGGGTTCCCCACGAAACCAGAATGTTATTTATAGGTTGTAAAGGTGAGGAAAAACTGCTTGAACCTTTAGGATGAATATTGGCCCAGCAAATCCACCTGATTTCTTGCAGACCACAACACTATCTCTGGATGTTCCTTACACTTAAGTGCAATGTGCATGGGTAAAGTTAGTATATTAATCTGTGACTTTCTTCTGTCTTTCAGGAATATGGCGTACCATTCATGGAAACGAGTGCCAAAAGTGGACTAAATGTGGAATTGGCATTCATGGCCATCGCAAAGTAAGTCAGTTTTGGTCTACCTTTCGGAATTTATCTACATTTGTGCAAGGAGATGCCACTCACCTGGCTTAAATGGACACGAATAGTCCTAAAAAGACATCAGACTCCTGGCAACCAATCAAATTACAGCCGTTATGAAGATCTGAAAAAAAATTAACTGTGTTTCTATGGGAACACTTTCCCTTTCCTCTTTATAGAATATTCTGTTGGTAATCCCTGAGGAAATAGTGTTTTATGCTATTTATTAGTACTCAACTCTTGTTATTATGTCATGGTGATAAAGAGAACATGACATGTTTAAGAGCCATTTTAATAGCTAAGCAACATTACACGTCTTGTTTAATTTAGTGTAAAAGCCAGCCTATTCCTTTGTGCTCTATAGAGAACATAGAACGGCTTATATTAGTCCGAGCTCCAAAGAAGCATTCAGTTTAAAGCAAACCTGCAATTTGTATGCGTTGAAGCAAATGCAGATACTTGCATATACCTCTCAATGCATTTCAGGGCTTTGAAATCTAGGTAGCTCATTGTTGCAAGTTCTAAACATAGCTGGCCTTGAAATAATTGGTTTATGATGATCACCATCACTAACCAATAAGTAGGTATGCTGACCAATATGAAGGTAAGATGGTACGTTGGTCAAGTTCCAGCAAAGCTCCAAAGGCAGATTAAAACATGTGCAAGCACCTCCAAGCGGCTGTATTTTGCTTTACCCTTTTAGTTCATCATTCGAGATGACTACAGGTTCACTAATATTAAAACCATTTATTAAGACAGTCACAGTTTTTAGGGGAATTTATTGGCAAATCTGCAATCTTTTAGAACTAGTTAAAATTATAACTACAATGTTTATTCCTGCTTTACCAGTAAGATGATTCCTGCAAAAGTAAGATGATTGCTTGAGAGCAGGTATTATCAAGTTTATTTTTTATAGGTAAAGTAACAAGCTCAGTTGATTCAAGCAGGATAAGGAGCTGCTTTCCCACCACAAAACCTGGTATTTCTATCTATGGGAAAACCAATTAGTCCTCAGCTTCCTGCATTGCAGAACTCACCAGTGCCAGTCACCAGTGCCATCATGTTTGCAGAGCGAACATAACTTTGAGCAAAAGCAGGGATGGCCTTGGGCAAATTTATAATTAAAAGTTGGAATTGTAATAAAAGGTAAGTGTAGTGTAGCTAGGCGAACTTGATATTAATTGTTACCTGTTACTTTGGCTTGTCTAGGTTCACCTCCAAGTTTCTCCCCATCTGGTGTGCACTCTGTATGGCGTTGCTGCAAAGTGTCCCTTGCTGCTACTCATGGTCTTTTCTATTGTTGGGTGTGTAATAGCCAGTATCTTGAGATTTTTTCAGGAAGAGAGATTGCAGTAGTGGCTCTCTATGGGTTTCACAGCATACAAAAATATAGATATCCTTGGTTTATAAATCTATAGATAATATAAAAGCACCTGGAGGAAAGTACAGAAAGCTGGTGTGAACGTAAATCCACTTTTTAGGGATCAGGTCAGAAGAGGGCATTCAGAACAGAACTATTAGAAGTCACTGACAAATATCTGGGTATTTATACATCAATTATGTAAAACAAATAATTTTATTGTCTTCCAACAGAGAATTAAAACACAGGTCCATGAAGCTCCCCAACGAGCCCAAATTCAAACTCCACGACTATGTCAAGAAAGAAGTCAAAGGTTCGGGATGCTGCAAGTCCTGATTCTGCCACCCTGGTTTCTGTACAAAGACTTGATGAGAACATTCAGCCTCTCCGCTAGGGGGTCACTCAAGAATCCACCCAACACAGCTCCCACCTACCTTACTCTGTGGAGGAGCATTCTCTGTCTGTGCATGTCTGTGTTTGTATCTGTAAGGGTAGCAACCTGCTGTGTTCAACAAAAGGACATCTAAATCTCAACGACCAGACTAATTCTGCACAGTTGGCCACTGTTCTGTACAAGTTGATATAAGGAGGACATTTAGGCATATTGAATGTCAACATGCATTTACTATAGACGACATACCACATCTGTACATAAAGCTATTACCAGACCAGTTCTGTATTAAACAATGGAACAGCTGAGAAGTATGTGCAGAGCTACATTTTTATATGCACATATCTGACTGTTCTTAGCCGTTGTGTGCAAGAACCTCAATGAATGTATTCAGTGTTGGGGAGATTGCCTCAAAAAATGCACCGACGTGATAATTCAGGGACCACAGCTGCAATGTTTGCAGGTTTTCTTGGGTAAGCCATCTTCATATCAGGTTTGGGTGTCCTTTTGTCCACACATGCAGCTGTCATATGTTTAACACATGCATCTGCAGCTTCAGAACTTAAGAAGCTTCTTAAACTTTTTTTTTTCTAATTATTTTGCTGTTAACAAGACAAGAAGCTCTGTGTGTGTAAAGTGTTCCAATGCAAAACTGGGTTGGTATCTGTTGTTTTTGTTGCTTTAGAAGTAGCCTTTTTGTAAGCCACAGCATAGTAATAGAACACCTTGGCCTCACACCCAAAAGGTGCAGTATAGCATCCAGTTTTTGGGAAATTGGCTGCTTTATTTATCAGTACAAAGCTTAGAATGTGGTTTGGACCAACAAAAGACAGCTTTAAGTTTTACAGCTGTCATTTTACAGTTAAGATTTGAACAGTTGGGTACAATGGGCTTTTGTAGACAGCAAGCAACTAAGGCTTTATATGCATTACCTCAGTGTAATCAGGGGTAGGTTACATATCGTCAGTTATTCTCACACTACGACTCCTATACACTTGTTTGTATTGATGTATAGCTTAGCAAGACCATTTTTGAAACCTTTGAATTTATACTCCTATTTTACAGGTATCGGTTACACTTGTCAGTATTCTTTACAAACCTGGCTTCTGTTTTTTTTTTTTTTTTTTTTTTTTTTTAAACTACACTGATCAGCCAAAACATTAAAGGCAATTGGCCAATATTGTATAGCCCCTTCCTCAACAAAACAGCTTGGACCCATCAAGGTACAGACTCAAGACCTCTGAAGAGGTTCTTTTGCACCAAGACTTTTGCAACAGATCATAGTTCTTGCCTGCCTTCTTTCCAGTGTATCCTACTGCCATCTCATCCCCAGGTACACACAGCCTCTGACATCCATATGATGTAAGTGTAACTGTCCACATCTATTTCTCCATGGTTCAGATTTGGCAGTCGACATGTGTCTGCAGCGAGCTGCAATGTACTTTTAGCACTATCTGCATTATTAAACAGGATTTATATAGCGCCAACATATTACGCAGTGCTGTACATTAAATAGGGGCATTAGGTTTAACAACTTTTGGGAGGTATCAACCACTGTCACGATCCCCACAACACCTGCTACTTGCTCTGATCATCTAGCAGTCATATTTGACCTTTGTAAAATTTAATTTGCATCCTTGTGCAATTTATTGGTTTAAAGCAGTCAAGTACCAACTCAATCATGTAAGATTAAAAATAAAAAAGTTAACATTAAACTGTTTCTGGCACGCTCAAGGTTTTGTTAGGTGGCATGGAGGAGGTCAATTCCATAGGCTATCAGATGCCATTGCAGGAATTAGAAAGTCCATCACTGCCACCCAACATATTCCACGCCTTGATGTGTTCCTTTGTAACCATATACTCACTTTACATGTCTATGTTTTCAGGTGATCAGTGCACACAGTAAAGGGTGGCTATTTCTTGCCACCACATAGAGGCCTTTTCCATCTGCCACATTTTAGCCAGAGACCCTAATCTTGTACCTACAAAAGGATTTTATTGTCAAGCAGGAGTGGGTTTTTTTCTGTTGTACAAGCCATTTAAAATAACTACAGCTATGTTACAATAGGTATTGTGAACCACACATCTAAACCTGTTCTAAAAATGTTTTAAACTTTCTCTAATCTAATAACCTTAAAAATGTCACCTAACTGCCTTCATGGGCATTGGATATTTTGGCATTGATATGTAGGTAAACAGATGGATGAGAAATACCTGTATGTGTATAAGGTGAGGTTACACATGTAGTTTGCTTCTGAGTTCCCCAGATCTAAACAAGTTACCTGCCCTCACTGTATAGAACAGTATTTTAAATGAGCAAGTTTATTTATATACACAAGCATTACTGTGCTGCACTGGCTTTAATGTGTTTGGGTGCCATTTGAATTGAATTTTAACCCTAAAAGTTGAATACAAACCTGGGATAGATGTGTGGGCCACAGCATGCCATCAGCAAAAATGAAGAGTTCATTCTAGACAATTTACAGTATCATTTGTTTATAAATCACTTCCTCCACCAAGCTTATGGGTCTACATTGCTATAAAGTTAATCTTGGTTTATATGATATTGGGAAGTTTCACAAATACCAATTGTAAAAAGAGTAATAAATCACCTCCACCGGGCTTGTACTGCTGGCATATTGGAAGGGTCCGCTTTCAATAATTCTCCATCAGTTTCATATTCTGTAGCGCTGGCTATTACAATAGTTAAATGTTATCTGTATAATTTTGTAACATTTAAAAATAAAAAGGTATGCTTTTAATGCCAAAATTGTTTTATTAAAATGACTGGATACAACAAACATTTCCCATTTGAGCAGAGGTATAATGGCCAACGCATTCCATTTAACAGATTGTTAACTCAACCAGCAAATGAATAGGTTCACCCATAAAAATAGTCCCTAGGTGCCAAGCTTCAGCTGGTTAATTGTCCTTCATTACGTTATACTCCATAGCTGCTGCGGTCAGTTCCATAATAACTCAACAGGCTCCAATCAACTCCTGAGAGGAAGACAAAAATGTCAATTAACATCTGTTCCTACACAATCTTACTGGGTAATGAACAAAACTGACATGCAACAATTTTAGCTAGATGCTGGAATTAAATGCAAGCCAGCCATTTAGTATTCAGTATTGCAAAGCCTGTTCTTAAAAGGGTATCCAAACCCAAAGAAAATCTATTGCAGCTAACTAGTCAATGTGATAAACTGAATTTGCTTTTACATTTTAAGTAAAGAACAATTTTTTGCAAATACAGAACATAGCCGTTATTGATAAGTCTAGTGAGCTATGAACTTCCTGTGCACAAGTAGAGGTAACGGGGTGTCCTGTGCCATCTTGTAATTCAAAATTTAGGTAGGGCTGACACCAAATGGTAAGGAACTGTAATGATCAAGAAGCAGTTAAGAGCATACTATATTTCTTGCACATCTGCAAGCACAAAATGTGCATGTTTCACAAAGTTTTTGATCAACCACAGGTAGAAAAATGACAACCCCAATTTCTGCCAGATTAAGGTGAAGTTGATAAGTCTGGTTTTCTTTCAAATGTTCCATAACACCAGGCACAAATGCAATGCTCATACTACAAGCAAGCATTTCACCTGGAGAAATGTTTAGGGTGTGCTTTAGATAAAACTGCTAATGTTGTATGTGCCCATTATATTAGTTGCTCTGGGCACCACTTTCAGGCAGCATAAGTCTGCAATGGCAAATGTGTACAGCAATTAAAACAGTTGGTCACCAACTTGCACAAAAAGCAGGACAATTGGGTAATCTGAGGTTATTTTAAATGTAGACCAATGTATGACCACATGAAAGGAGCCAACCAAGTCTGAATACTTGCTTACAGCTGTGATAAGGGAAACGTGTCGAATAGCCATTACCTCCTACTACAGGAGCTCCCATACCAGTGCTGAAACCAGAACAGAGTTTGTGCCAATTGCAGGGCAGTGCATGCTCCATAGTACTAAAAGTCTTGGCTGTGATTTGCAACTGTCCAAATAAGATTCCCTTTACACATTAAGACAGAAATATTTTTATATTCAGAAATATTTCCATATTCAAAGAGCCTCAGATATAGCATATCAGCACAGAGTGCTCAGATGAGGTGTCAGAAAGTTTAAAATGTATCATCAGTGGCTCATTACATATTGATCAAATCCAGAAAACCAAATCATCTAAATTACCTTTTTATGAGGTGCAAGCAATTTTATATCATCCCTGCAAAAAAACAAACACACATGTTAACAGATAATAAAATAAATAAAAATTTCATAACTTATTTGGCAGCTGCCTCAGCCCAAAAAGAGAATCATGAAGCTGTATAACAGTTTCATATGAGGTGTCAGAATTTAGGGTACATCATAGGCAATGCCAAGCTAAAGATTCTTGATACTAAAACCCATGAACCCAAGAAAAGGTTTTCCCATAACATTCATTCTACCGCAGGCAACACAGCAGCTTTGGCTGTCATTTTGTATAATTTTACAACGCAGTATCAATGCTTCCAGCTCCATAGTGCAACCATGCAATGCTTAAAGACCACTACAGTCCCATAACACTCACCAGGCACAGGTGGTCTACAAAGCTTGATGCCGCCTTTATATCACCAAATATTCTCCACCTGTAAAAAAGAACCATAAATGCGGTTATTAACTAATATAACCCCAAGAAAGAATGCTTTAAAAAATGGCAGCTGCCTCAGCCCAAAAAGAGAATCATGAAGCTGTATGACAGTTTCATATGAGGTGTCAGAATTTAGGGTACATCATGGGCAATGCCAAGGTAAAGATTGTTTTGATTTTAAAAACAGGAACACAGGTTTTCTCATAGCATTCATTCCAATTTAGGTGAGAAGAGGCACCAGATTGGCTGCCACGGGGAACACTACAGCTTTGGATGTGATCTTTTTATATACAAGCAGTAGTAATGCATCCAATACCATCATAAAACCATACACTGCTTATGACCGCTACACTTCCACAACACTCACCTGTGTTCTCCACATATCACCACCAGGCACAGATGGTCTACAAAGCTTGATGCTGTCTTTATACCACCAGATATTATCAACCTGTAAAAAAACATAAATGCCGTTATATAACGGATATAATCCAGGACAGAATTCTTAAAAAAATGGCAGTTGCCTCAGCCCAAAAAGAGAATCATGAAGCTGTATGACAGTTTCATATGAGGTGTCAGAATTTAGGGTACATCATGGGCAATGCCAAGGTAAAGATTGTTTTGATTTTAAAACCATGAACACAAGAAAAGGTTTTCCTGTAGCATTCATACACTGCTTCTGAAGTTCTTATCAGAGGTGTGTCTATTGTAGAGAAAACCCTCTCCTCAAGACCAATATGACCCTAACATTTTCTTTTAAAATACCTGTTAAAACCTCCTAGATGGCACAGTGGCTAGAAACCGCCAACACTAGAAAGCAGCATCTGTATGGAGTTTGTGGTTTCATCACACTTACTGGTAGGTTGGCTTCACAAAAATGGTCCTTAGACTATGGTAGGACATTAGAACAAGCTCCTCTGAGGGACAACTTGTGACCCATGGACTCAAATGTTTAAGTGAAGGTCATCGATGCCCACCAGAGACAGATTCTGAAATCCTGCTTGTTCTACTTAATGTATACCTAACATTTTCACTTTACATAAAGAGGTAGACAACCCTTACATGTAAAGGGAGAATGTTATTTATATTCTTTTTTTAGACATGCACAGAAGGGGCATTTTTTTTCTATTGAAGGGAGTTACTGATCTCATTGCGCTTGCGTGAGATCATCTCTTTCCCCTAGGACAACGTGAGAAGGTCCAGCATCGAGGGATCTGCAGGATTAAAGTCAAGTAATTTTTCTGCTTTAAGTTTAGTTTTGCTTTAACAGAGAAACCAATTGTTACAGCCCTTCTGGAGGTCCAAACATACCGCTACCATCCTACCTGCGTACATCCTTTTTTACTATGAGAACAAAACGGGGCTTAACGTTATAGAAAAAAAATCATTGATGGCTTGCCACGGTAAGTGCAGGAAAACTAGAATGAATGTTACATTAATTCTAAATTAAGTTAAATTAAAGGACCATTACAGTCTCATACAACTTACCGCAGTCCTCCACACATCACCAGGCACAGAAGACCAGGCTACAAAGATTATTGCTGCATTTATACCACCAAATAGTCTTTATCTGTAAGAAAAAAAACATATAAATATTTAAAAGCTGTTATTTATACCCCAGGACAGGATATGTAACCGTTTCTTTTTATATGGCTGCCTCAGCCCAAAAAACAGAATCAAAAGCTGTATGACAGTTTCATATGAGGTGTCAGAATTTAGGGTACATCATGGGCAATGCCAAAGAAACTATAGACACATGGGAATGAAATCTCACCTAATCACGGAGGCTCCGTGTGATGCCACGCAGAAGATTTAAAGCACAAAGTACCCATGGCTGCAGTCATCTGTTTCACCTACAAAGCAAGCAGTTGATAAAAAGATGTAACTTTCATTCAAACTGGTCAGAGCAATGGCTGCATTTATTGATAATTATCCTAGTAATGGAGTAGTTTGCTTTACTATGGAAGGGAAGACAGTAAAACAGCTAAGCAATCATAGGGGCTTGAAGTGAATCTGTTGTATTGCTTAGCAGTGTTTTCCCCAGCCCATTTTAGCTGGGTGCACCACCGGGCACTTTTCAGCAACCACCCAGTTGTTTTTAGGTGGTTACTGAGGAGTCGGGTCACTAATTCATGGGCTTCCACCCACCTACAATTTCTTCCCACCCGGCTTAAAAAGATTTCTGGGTTAAGCACTGCTTAGGTATGTCATATGACTTTAAAGCATACCTAAACTCAGAAATTTCACTTTACATAAAAGGGTAGACAACCTTTTTTAGGTAAGGTAAAAATTCTGTGTTTTTAAGTGTAACACTCTTGGGTGCTTTTTCTGCACATGAACAAGCATCTTGGGTATAAGCAGGAGCCTTTTCGCAAACAAAATAACTTGCATGCGCATTGAGATCAGCAATTTTTTCCCAACCTACGTTACCCAATTTTGCATCTGGGTCGGGTGACAAGGAAGAACCAGGAATAGGCAAAAATGGTTCGGGCTTGAGGTGAGATGCTGGGACGGCGTAGGACCCGATGCCGGACACCCCCAAAGTGATCCGACTGGGATTGAAGGTAGGTGTACTTTTTGTTTAAGGGACTTTTCAGTTTAGTTCTGCTTTAAGTGCATTTGCAGATTTCCACTGCAATATAAAGGCCCTGCAATCTCATATTCCCATCAATGTACATGACCGGACAGATGAACACATTATTGCTTTTATCGGCACAATGCTGCAAACACGTAACTGTTCTAAGAGCCCCAATGGCAGAAATATATATATTATTATACAGGATTTATATAGCACCAACATATTACACAGCACTGTACATTAAATAGGGGGATGCAAATGACAGACACAGATATGGAAGGCTCTGGCCCAAAGAGCTTACAATCATATATATATATATATATATATTTTTTTTATCTATATGATTACAATAAATAAATCCAGATTTAAATACCCCAACTAGGAGGAGAGAAGCTGACCATGTGTTAGTTTGGCATGCAGAGCAGGCTCCCCACAATCAAGGAACAATTATAAGTGTATGAGGAGCCCTCACATAGGGTGCAGAGCAATGCACAGCATGGGGTCAGCACACACCAACACACAGACCCATGACTGACAGGTCCTCTTTATGAGCACAGCCTTAGCATGGTGTGTAGAGTAGCTGAGGATTGAATCTTATTACTCAGGCCATACAAGCTACAATAATCATTTACCTTCCACATGCACACAGCACCCAAGGAAAGACTGAGCAACGAGGCGCTCCCAAACTATATAGCACCCTAATGCCGCCTCGCTATTGGACCGCTGAGTCACATGCCACCAACACAGCCAATGACATTTTCTTTTTTCCTCCAGCTCTCCTCTCGTAGCAAGGAAGGCGACTAAAAAGATGCCACGCCCCCTTCTTGACTGCAGGGGCGCGCATGTGTGCGCGCGCGCTACCCAGAATCCCGCGCGCGGTGGGAATTCCCGGAATGTGGCGGTGAGTGGTGGGGGAGGGGCCTGTCAGCTGCTGTGAGGGGAGGGAAGCCGGAAAACATGGCGGCGGACTGGTGAGTTTTTCATGGAGGGAGACGGGTAGCTGTGGGGGTGGGGGGACGGGTTAGACGGGCTGTCTGTGACCACAAAGGTCAGTGCGCGGTGTTATTCTCCGCACAATGGCAGCGCTGAGTGTCTTCATGTCATATACATTGCTTCTATCTAAGGGGGAACTCTAGATACACGTCAGTAACACACCACAGACCTGACAGCCATTATTATTATGGAAATGAATGCTGATATGCAGCTAATAGAAGTGCTGACATCTGTCATTATATTACCTGCCCGTACAGGTGATCCTGCCAGGCACGCACTTCCTGTCTGAGAGTGACAACGCTGCTGTGACAGAGCACATGACGTGGTTGGGGTGCCTAGAAACATCCCCCATGGCAACATGTGGGGCAGCATCTCCAATGGCAACACACCATGCAAATTTATAGTCTGCTGAATGCAATGCAATTATTATTTATAAAAAAACAGGATTTATATAGCGCCAACATATTACGCAGCGCTGTACAATAAATAGGGGTTACAAATGACTGACAGATACAGTGACACAGGAGGAGGAGAGGATCCTGCCCCGGAGAGCTTACAATCTAAGAGGTGGGGGAAGCAGGTCACATGACTCCCCTTGTATATGGAAGCATGCTGCAGGTGATGGAGGCGGTAACTCACCTGTCCAATCACATTCCTCTTAGAGATCTGATATGGAGAAAAAAATGGGAAAGCAGTTTATTCACTACAATCACATTCCCATATATATATATTCCCCACCTCCTAGATTGTAAGCTCCTCAGGGCAGGGTTCTCTCCTCCTCCTGTGTCACTGTCTGTATCTGTCTGTCATTTGTAACCCCTATTTAATGTACAGCGATGTGTAATATGTTGGTGATATGTAAATCCTATTTATTAATGATAATATTATTATATCTCTCCTCTTTCAGTGCAAGTCTATTGGTCAGGTGTGAGCTCATACATAGCTGACCACCTCATGACACCTCCTGCCTGTAAACAGAAGCATTCTGGTCACATGACTCCCGGCGGTGCAGGTGATGTCTCACCTGTCCAATCACATTCCACCTGGAGAAAAAAATGGCTGAATTGGGAGAGCAGTCTAACAGAGATCACATTCCTATGTGTACAATATTAATATTATTATTAATAATAAACAGGATTTATATAGCGCCAACACATTACGCAGCGCTGTACAGTAAATAGGGGGTACAAATGACAGACAGATACAGACAGTGACACAGGAGGAGGAGAGGACCCTGCCCAGAAGAGCTTACAATTTAGGAGATGGGGGAAGTATCACACAATAAATAACAGATTTATAACAGTTAGGAATATGTCAGGGGGAGACTTGGAATTTGTAATAAATATATCAGATATGTCCTTGTGTGATTGTACGACCTCCTGTAGATTTATCCTGTAGTGCAGCAGCACGTCTGATTGGATACAACTAGAATAGTGAGCCTAGTGTGACTTTACACAACCTGTGTGCATTGTGGCACCGTTCATTTTAAATGGCACAACAATATTGGATTGATTTTGCAATGGCACCTCGACACAGCTTCATGGTGGGTTGCATTGCACCACTATACCACACACTACTGAGAATTGTGCTGTGTTGGAAAAATTGTGCAACACACCTGGGAGATCATCACAATAAATATTTGTTCTATAGGGATTGTACAGACATGTTGTGTATGGGATGGTCAGCTATACAATCATCTTACAAGCTGTCTCACTGTAGGCAGGGCAGAGATAATGTGAATATGAATGATATAAAATACAATGACTTCCTTGTATGATATTACACAAGCGGCTGTGAGTCATGTGTGTTGTCAGTGCTTGTTTAATCATTACACTGCCCCCACAGGCACCTCCAATCATAACATTGCCCCCATAGACACCACAGATCATAACACTGCCCCCACAGGCACCTCCAATCATAACACTTGCCTGCACAGGTACACCAGATCATAACACTGCCCCCACGGGTACCCCAGATCATAACACTACCCCCACAGGTACCCCAGGTCATAACACTGCCCCCACAGGTACCCCACATTATTACACTGCCCCCAAACAGACTTGGGTACTATTTTTTTGGCCCAGCATTGTGTGTGTTTTATATATATATATATATATATATATATATATATTATTTATATAGCTGCAGCAACTTACAAAGTCATTCCATGGGTTGTGGCCAATTTTTTTCTACAGTGTCCATATTGCATTTTTGTATTGGCTGACGCATCATATATTTCAAAAAGATATTCATTATCATAACTGAAGAACTCGTTATAGGTTCTTCTATCCAAAGCTTTATTCTAGACAAGTTCAGTCCATGGTGGAGAGAGATTTAAGTGCATAATATATAGAGAGCCTCCGTCCTCGCCGGCTACAGTCTTTACTGTGTCAGGAAGGATCTGTGTCCTCTCTCTTGTCATTTCATTCAGCCAATCACATAAGCCGACTACTCGCTCCTGTCATTTTATTAAGCCAATCACATAAGCCGGCTACTCGCTCTTGTCATTTCGTTCAGCCAATCACGTAAGCCGACTCCTCACTCCTGTGATTTGGTTCAGCCAGTCGGTCACACACCTGGGACAAGCATGCAGATAACTGCAGCATAGGTTGTGTGGAACACCTTAGCTGCATCCTCAGTGATCAGAAAGTATTAAAGATGTGCAAAGTTTTGGACTTTCCCTGCCACTACCATTGTGTAAAAGCAGTGGTCTCCCTGCAAAGGTCCATCAGAGCTGAAGCTTTCCAATAGGAAGCATGTGCTTTGCTGACTTGGCAGAAAGGAGAAATAGAATTACCACTCCAATGCCTAACTGCTCACCAGCTGGGATATTATATCAGCCATAGAGGGAGTGCACTGTTTTAAATGAGTCAATTAGCGTATAGTTTAGAAGTGTGAGAAGGAACAACAAAGCACAGCCATAGTGCTACAAAGCTTGAAGCAGAACTAAAAGAAAAAGTTAAATGGCACTTGTATGCTTTACCAAAACTGCTCCCCTTTGCTTTTCCTAAACCATTCGTAGTATATTTTCAATCGTGCCTGCAGATTTTCATTGTGAGTGAATTTACAATCTGGATTTCCATGTATATGATGCTGGCCTGACTGGTGGCTGCTTTGTTTTTCTTCATCTGTACTTCTCTACATTCCCAGCCAGGGGGCAGCCTTCACCAACAAGGTGCTTCAGGGTTTAGTAAATGTAAAGGAGATGAAAAGCCTCACTGGAAGACATTTATTATTATTATTATTATTATTAATAATATTAATATATAGCGCCAACATGTTATGCTGCGAGTTACATTAAAAAGGGGTTGCAAATGACAGACAGGTACAGACAGTGACACAGGAGGAGGAGAGGACCCTGCCCTGAAGAGCTCACAATCTAGGAGAAGTTTGCAAGATGATCATGTTTAATACACAGCTGATTTTTTGGTCCTTTTGGAGAAAGCTTGTTCTTTTTCTCATCCCTCTATCTCAGTGCTGCTGATTTCCTCCAATCTCATACAACCACTTACTATCAACATTCTCCCCTCCTTAATAATAATAATAATATTAATAAATTATCCCCTTGCAAATTAGACTTTTCTTTGTAAATTAGATTTTTGCTCAAGCTTTGCTGACTTGAATCATCCAATCGTGTGCAAGCAAAGATCCTGTTTTGTCTAAGATTTCCTTGCACATGATTGGGTATTCTTTGCAAAGTCTATTCTCACCTTCACTATTCTCACATTCACTTCTAAGGTGATAATTCACATTGGTAAGTGAACAGTTTGAATTGCTTTAGTGAATCCCCCTCAATGTGTGTTGGAATTCTATGAGACATTGTAGGAGTCCAGCTGCAGTAATTTTCCTCAGAATTTTTTTTTAAGCCAGGTAGGAAGTAGCTGTAGGTGGGTTACAGCCCCTGTATTGTGACTCAGTATGCCTTGCACAGAAACGGCCGGGTGGTTACTGAAGATACCGGGTGGTGCACCCAGCTTAAAGGGTCTGGGGAGAACACTGAGATGGGAAACAAGCACATAGGGAGGGTTGTCATTCTGTAACAGGAAGTGAACATAGGGTGGCCAGATTTAGGAAAATATTATAGAAATGACATTATCATCTTAAAGCTTATAAGAGATTTTAATGATTGGGTTTCCATTTACATAGAGGTGTTTGCTGGGATGCTTATAATATAAACCTCTATCATGCCGATTTCCGAGAGAAGCAATAGCTAATTACTGGTGCCAAGAGAAATATGAAATATTTTTCAGTTTTTATAACAAAATTACTTGTGTGCTAGTTATGAATATGTCTAAAGGGAACTAATGTCATTCTTCTGAATTTATATTATTCTGTGATATTGTATCCTTGTTCTGAGAGATAACAGGTGCCGCTTTTGTATTTGTTGTACTGAATACGTTTTTACACTTGCTTCCATTTCATCTCTAGGGCTGAACTACTCCGCAGCGAGCTGGTGTGCTATAGTGCACAAAGTTAGCTCAGAGTTACAGTAAATTTTAACGCAGTCATTTTTAACATGGGAGGACCCTTAAAATAATTTTCAGGTCTTCAGGTAACCCCTTCTATATTTCCTATATCCACAGCTCACAGGTTAGTTTATGGGTGTGGTGGTAAGTAGGAAGAATTCCTCTTACATTGTTGGCCATTGGAACGAATGTCACCCTTACTGATAGCCAAAAAAAGTTTATTGGTGTCAGTGGTAACTGACCTGAGAGGCACAAACTCCTCCTTGCTTACGGAACCCACAGAAGCCCCTGGCTGGGAAACAGTGCTCTAAACTGCCCCTATGACCAAAGAGAAGGGGTAAAGGGTGAGGCTCTACCCAATAAATACTATTTTGATATGCAGGTTTTGCGCACTTTGTTAATTTGTGTTTGTAGTCCATTCACACCTAATGATTTCATGCTTCCTCCGGCAGTGTGATACGGAACATTAAAAACAAAAATATGTACTAATGCCACCTCCTATTATAATAAATGATCACTCTAAGTAAATGACCTCAGAGCTCTTGGAAATGTTTGTTGCGAGTAGTTATTCTGCAAATAATTTACAGGACACCTCAGATACCCATACAGAACTAATAGTAAGTCATGGTACAGAACACAGAACCGATCCGCTAAAATATTAAAGCTGAATTCACATGGCCCAGGTAGGTGGTGACCAATCTGCTTCGTTATCTCCTGCTATCCCAAGCAGCAAGCATTTACATGAATGAGAGCTCTTACCGCTAGGGGATAGTAAAGGTAATAGAATGATACTAGCTATCTGATCTTTAGCGGCCCCATATGAATTCAGCCTTAACCATCAAGATACATTCCATGTACATCAAAAGGTAATGCGATTGTTCGTTTGGGAGCTGCCACATCCTGAGTACAGGATCTTATCCCCTGTCAGCATTCTATAGAGGAGGATCTTTGCTGTGTGTGTGTGGAAACAGAGGTCTCTCTGCAGAGGTCTGACACACCCTGCGTAACTCAGCTGGAACTTTACAGTCACAGTCATTGCAGGACTATAGGTCTGATATGGCTGATATGAGTTAACATGTTGCATCCCTGTCGTTCAGCCCCTCATAAATATCAGCTTTTTTTCTATGGTGGCTACAGCACTAGCACACCTTCCTTGCAATGTTGGGGTCCTGGTTTCAGTTGCTACTAAAGATACAGGGCCTGATTTATTAAAGCTCTTCAAGACTGAAGAAGATAGACTAACATGGGTGAACCTGGGCAATCCAGCAAACCTGAAATAGATCTCGTCCAGGATTGAAAACATTTGCCAACTGATAGCAAATTGTTTCTCCCATGACAGTCTTTCTTCTCCAAACTTAAAAGCTTTAATAAAACAGGCCAATTGTCTGCATAGAGTTAGTACTTTGGTCTTGGGCTTGGTTGGTTGTGTTTGTGTTAGTTGAGTGAAGTTTGGAACCAAAAACTTACTGGTAGAGGACTTCCCATCACAAACAACTTTCCATAGTCCGTGCTTGTGTTTTGGTAGGAAGATTCAATAAAAAGCTCCAGGTCCATTATGACAATAGTGGTTGATGACCTCACAACTGTTATTGTGTGCATTACTCCTATTTATTTTGAACCCCAGTGTACCTGAACACACCTTGTTTTAGGGCTTGCAGCGTTTGCAGTGCAGCGAATGCTTCAGTTTACTATGTTCTGGTGGTTTATATTATGAACTGTATTACAATTTTATTTCTGTTGTAAATATGCAATATTTAGGTGTTTAGCTGCATGCATATACTTTAACTTTAATGATAAACCTCATTGACTTTAAGTGTGTTGCTTGTAGTAACCAGCTTGATTATTTTTACCTATTTTGTATTCGTTGTGGAAAGCATTACAAATACATTTTATAACTGGTTGGTTAATGTGTTTAAACATTTCAGTGGCCTTAAATAGGGATTAAACCCGCAATACTCACCTGTCCCCTTCCCTCGCAATCTCTTTCTTCTAAATGTAATATATGGCAAAATGGGTTTTTGTTGTCCATACAACAAAAATAATGATAGGTAAGGACCACAGGAGGTAGGAGCTCTGGCAGGATCAGAAGATATTTTTTTATTCATATTCGTCAGAGGGGTATATGTAGAACACAAAATGGGAGCAAAAATGAGACATTCTTTGCTTGGGCTTATACTTAAAAAAAGATAGTTATGTTACATGAAAATGGACTAAGGAGTAAAAAAAGAAACGGGGAGAAAAAGAAATAGAATGAGAAAGGAAGGAAAAAGGAGGAATTCATTAAAGTAATTAAATAAGGGAAGGGAAGGAAATAGAAGGGAAAGGTAAGAAATGAGAGAAAGGAAATGATGACGGTTACAAAAAGGTACAAAGAAGGTAAAAAGGAAAAGAGCAAATAAAGTAAAAGAGAAGGTTTAAGAAAGAAGAAGGAAAAAGGGAAGGAGTAAGGATTATTATTGTTATTATTATTAGTATTTTTATTAATAAACAGCATTTATATAGCACCAACATATTACACAGTGCTGTACATTAAATAGGGGTTGCAAACGACAGACAGTGACACAGGAGGAGAGGACCCTGCCCCGAAGAGCTTACAATCTAGGAGATAAGGGAAGTAACACACAATAGGAGGGGGATATGGAGTGGTGGAAAGTAGTAAGGGTTTAGGAGACAAAAGAAGACAGGTAGGTGACTATGAAAAAATGGGTTTTGAGCGCTCTTTTAAATGAGCAGAAAGTAGGAGCAAGCCGAATAGGATGAGGAAGACCTTTCCAGAGAGTCGGGGCAGCTCTAGAAAAGTCTTGGAGCCGTGCGTGTGAGGAGGTTATGAGTGAGGAAGTCAGTAGTAAGCCATTGGAGGAGGGAAGGAAGGTAACAAAAATAAAGGGTATAAGGAAATAAAGAAGTAAAGGAGCAAAACATGTAAAAGGGAAGATGTAAGAAAGTGAAAGTAAGGAAAAAAGGATGGAGTATGGATGGAAAAGAAAAGGTGCAAAGAAGGAAAAAAGGAGTAAAAAAAAGTAAAAAAGAAGATGTAAGAAAGTGAAGATGAGGAAAAAGGGAAGGAGTAAGAATGAAAAAGAAAATGGAAAAAAAAATCATATAGGAATGGACAGCTGGGAGAATAAGGGAGGATAAAGGAGGGCTTCATAAAAGTAATGTAAAAAATAAATGGGAATCAAATAAAGGGAAGGTTAAGGTAAAGAATGAGAAAAAAGGAAACAAGGATGGTAACAAAAATAAAGAGTAAAAGGAAAGAAAAAAGGCAAAGGAGCAAAAAAAGTAAAAGAAAAGATGTAAGAAAGTGAATGAAAAAAAAATCATATGAGAACGGATGGGGGAGAGAATAAAGAAGGAAAAAGTAATAGAAAAAAGCAAAGGAGCAAAAATGTAAAAGGGAAGGTGTAAGAAAGTGAAAGTAAAGAAAAAGGGTAAGGATGGAAAAGAAAAGATGTAAAAAGCGAGTGAAAAAAAATCATATAAGAAAAGAAGTGGTAGAAAAAAGGTAAGATGAAAGGATAAAGAACTATGTATTGGAAAAGAAGGGACAATGAACATGAAAAGGATTGAGAAAGGAAATAGAATGTGAAAGCTGGGAAAAGAAAAAAAAGTAGTGGAAGTAAGAAGGAATAAGTAAAGAGAAGGAGTAAAGAAGTGAATGAAGATGTGAGGAAGGACACCTTCCCTTGTATTAGATACATGTAATGGCTATTTGAGTAGAGCTCTCTTTTTATGTATATTATCTTTGCTCCAGTGATAAGACAAATATATTTTTGTCCTGTGTATTTGGTTGGGAGAAGGCTCAGGTATGCCTTGCATACACAAACTTTTATTCCCTGGCTGGGAAGGCTTACACTGGGTTTATTGACCTGAGACGTGCGTATTTGCCTTATGTCTGATCCAGATCAAGCAAACCCAAAAGCTTGAAGGTTTTAGAATTCTGGCCGGGCTCCCAGGCTGCTGATTGGACAGAATAAGGGATTTTCCAGTTTCACTAACTTGTCGCCCACTGCTGAACATGCCTTTCTGTTTACATCACTCTCTCTTGCCGCACGGTCAGCACACAGACTTGGGTTGTGAAATCCACTGTGTAGAGAGCGGAGTTTCCTGGGAGAGTTTAGAGTTTGCCTGAGAGGTAAGTCTGATCTGTTATAGCCGATAAACTCCATGTAATCTGCCAGGGAAAAGATTTGATATTCAATAGATAATCATTTTGTGCTGTGAGAGTCAGCTTGGCGCACTTCTGCTTGGTAACGAGACTGCATAGCATCAGAACTGAAAGAATTCAGCTGCTTTCTGCCAGGAAGGCAATCAAAAGATTTGTAGGGACAGAGCGGCAATTTATAGAATTAGACATGGCTAGATATTGCCTGTACTCTGCTTTCTTTATCTTTTACATCGCCAGCTTTTTGGACTTAAGATGCAAGGTGCAGAATGCATTGGCATACTGGTAACCATCATTTTACATTCCCTGATGACTGCCAAGCAATATATCCTAACTGTACAAAACAACATATCGGCGAACGCTTGTACCACCTGGTGTGGGTCAGTCTATTTCTAGCGTTTTGACATTTTTATTTATTGCATGTAAGCCAGGTTTGTGTTTAAAGTGGAAATATAGCCAGGAGTTCTGCATCTAGCAAGAAAGCATTTAGCCTTATTTTAGGTTTATGTTGCTGTTTTTGCCTACGTCTGGTAGATTTCTCCTCGTGTGATGGGGACCCGGGATAGGCAGAGGAGACCTCGGCTGTCTCAGGCTCTTCAGCAGGAGGGGTGCAACCTATTCTTTTGTGGCTCATAGGTGGGACATGCTTTGGACTTTTTGCCTTGGCTGCTCATGGACCTTTCCAGTGACAACCAAACCATTAGTAAGAGGTTTGTAAACTTCTACCAACATATGGCGAGCCCATACCATGAGAATATTTTTGACGTAGACTGTTGTGTTGTCTCTAATGGCAAAATAGGGACCCTTTTGAGTTTACAGTTTTTATTTTATGCACCACGGAATAGTAAAGCTGATAAGCTGATCTGAGAAAATTGTACAGTGGAAAATTATTTGAAATGTTTTCACACAAGGTTTCGGCAAATTTTACTCATGTTTCAAAGATAAATGTGTGAATCTTGAGGGGAAAACCTTTTTTAAATCACCCTCCAAGGTTAACAGAAATTTGTGTGTAGGTACGTATACACATTGGTAGACTATCATGGGAGAACCTGGGTGATCCAGCAAACTTAAAATAAATTTAAAACATTTGCCAACTAATAAAATATTTTTAAGTAAATTGTTTGGATCACCTAGGTTCTCCCATGATTTTCAGCATTCATGGAGAGTGTTAATAAATAAGACCAATTAGGTGAAATCTGTATTGATTGTTTGATGAGCAGCAGATGAAGGATGTGCATACGGCACTAACAATGTATATGAACAATTACATGTATATGAACACATTACAGAATGTGTTCTTTGCTTGTATTTATATCTCAGTATCATGACTTGTGTGTTGCACTTGATTGTGAACGGTCTTTCTGGAAACATCACATGCTGTAAAAGATAAAAGAATAACGGTTCTTCCATAGTAACCATTGTTCACTGGAAAGCTGCAAACGTTCATATTCGCTGGGAAAAAAATTATCTTCTTGACTTTTTGCTACTGTATGTGTAATATAGATATAATGGCATCATAATTCTTTTTTGCTATCTATTCTTGTGCGTGGGGTGATACTCATGTTCTATTTAAAGGGGAACTAAGAAAAATAAAATCTTTGATTTTTTTTCAACAATTTACACCGAGCTGTTCATGCACATCATGTGGCGGGATGCATGTGCACATGTGCAGGAGTTGCGTCATTCCAGGACAACCAATCAAGAAAGTCCTGATGTGAGGAAGCAGTAAACGCACTGCAACATCACCACCGAATGTTAAGGCCCTTCCATTTATTACGATAATTGGGAGCCACTGCAGAGCCTGACAGTGGAATTTGAATGTATAGGCTAAGTCTTAGCAGTCTGACGTAAAAGTAGAAGTGTACTCAGACTTCAGACATTGTGCATAGGAAGCAGTGACATTAATGTATAACAAGTAGATGCAGGCACTGTGGAGCAATTTATCTTCTAAGTTCTCTCGAAAGACACTAATCATTAACATTTTATAGCCATCAACAGGTCATGTTATTCTCAAAATGTTTGGTAAACGTAATATTGCTATTAAAGAAGAGATGAAGTATCCCAGCCAATGGTGCATGCACATGAGAGCTCTGTCAATTCTCCACTGCATGTTGTATGTATGTATATATATATATATATATATATATATGTATATATATATATAATATAAGCAGAGCCACGCTGAGGTCCAAAACAAACAGGTGGAGTGACAATTAGGAAGTAGTCAAATCGCTAACGCTTTTTGCCCCTAGTGGAGCTGCTTTGTGACTAAGCTCTGCTAGAGGGTCATATACAAGTGTCTTTATCAGTTTTTCTCTCCAGACCTTATCCTGGGTCAGCATCTCCTTCCTCCATTATTTCACAGGAAGCATTACGTGGGGAAGTAAGGTTAAGCTGTGCTGAAGTTTCCAGTCCTTTGTGGAGGCTCCATGAAAGTCCTTCTTGGGCTAAATACAGGAGATTATTAATAATAATCAACAGTACTTATATAGCGCTGTACAATAAATAGGGGTTGCAAATGACAGACAGTGACACAGTAGTAGGAGAGGACCCTGCCCGAAGAGCTTACAATCTAAGAGATCATGAGAACTTTGCATACAGCTCAACTTAAAGCAAAACTAAAGTTCTACTTTTAAGAACACACAATCATGGAGGTCATTATTGCAGAAATAGCAATGTCCTGTCTGCAACAAATCCCTCCTAGCTGTCTCATCGCTCGGGATATTTCTGGATATATCCCATGCAGGCAATCCCAGCTTTCCCTGTGCATACTGGAAATGAACGAACTCCTGGACACCTGTGTGGGGCGTACATCATCCCAGCATGGACAATCAAAAATGTCCAAAGATCGTCTGCAGGAAAAGATGAAGAAAGAACTTTCTGGGCTCTGCGAGGCAATGGGGACCAGTGAACATTGCAGGTTTCGTTCCTCTTTAAAAGTTCAATGTCAAACTGGCAGGCTTTAGGACCGGTACATATAAGTAGATTCACTTTCTCCACCAACCAAACCAAACAATATTCTGATTGATCGGAAACCTTAAATCACTGTGCACACACATTTACAAGATTTTGCTCCTTGGATCATTTTTCTTGGTTAGAAATTGATACAATTCCTGATCCCTCATACACACAGGACAACTATTGACTGATATATAACACATCCAGTATATCTGCAACCAATAGAAACAGAAAACATCAGTCTCCTACTAATACTGAGCTGATAAATTCCTTTAAAAGCTGGTTGGAAATGTTCTCATGTGTACTAGCTTACGCAATCTGAAGGTGATTAAATGCAGAACACAAAATCCTGGAACCAATGTATCTCTTCAGCAGTTTATTGACTTGCTTGGTCATTCCCTGCTGAATTCTTCACTCCCCTAACATATGTAAGATCTCTTCTATGTACTGTGTCTGTCACTCCAAGGTTCTTAGTAGCCACTTCCTCTCGGCGCTGTGTACGTGACACATATCTGTGTTGTACATGTTGGGAAATACAAGCATATGGTCTGTAATCGTGTCATGGAAACTGGCTGTGTTTGTTAGTGTTGTCTCCACGTGGGCTCTTTCCAAGTCTGTTTAATAGGAACAAGCTGTAGGAATGTAAAGTCCAGAGAGCATATCTTTGCTGAGTATGTCCTGACCCCTGCCGCTTAATGCTGCTCCATGCTGCTCGGCTCTATCGTTCTGCTTCATGCGCTCACAGCAATATGTGCAGAACCACATACATGCAGATTGCAAGCTCCTTGGGCCAGTTCTTTGAACTCTGAAGTTTATACTCACTAAACAATTCAAGTGTATGTGTTGCCAAAACTTTTAAGGTTTTGAATAGAGTAGGGAAGGGTTTAAACCCTTGTTAGTTTATTCTGTACTTTCTCTGTCCCATTAGAAATATTTACTTTCACTTCCTGTCCTGTAGACACAATAGGAAATCAGAGGCTGCAGAATAAAGGGCCTGGCTTCAAATTTGATGAAGGGATGGGGACAGGTGAATTTTGCAGGTTTATTTCCTCTTTAAAAGTTTAATGCCAGTTTTGCACCAGTTTAGCATTCAATGGGTGGCTTTTTTATATGTGTGAATGTTTATGTGGGCTCCTCCTGGCAGTCCAGTTTCCTTCTACAACCCAAAAAGTTTAGGTTATTTAATTTCCCTCCTATCCTAGACTATGTTCAGGACATTAGACTATGATGATGCTAGGAAAAATTAAATAAATCTAAAAAAAAATAAATTTAAAATGAAATGATCTCCCTTGACTAACAGTTAAAGTGGAACTAATGTCCCACTTTGAAAAATCTATGATCAGGCAGGTAGTAACTGTTCTTACCTGCCTGATCGCACTGCTCCAGAGTCATAGATTTATTCTCTAAAAAAATGAATATCTTGGTAATGATATAGCATTTTTTGATCCTATGATAGATAAATTATTAAAAAATCTACTTTATAGTATATATGGATACCTAATTTAGACTTTACACCTTCTTTGTACCCCCTAAGATCATATCTAAGAAAGAAATTGTTTGTAAATTGGCTACTCGAAAGTTAAATTAAAATCTTGGTTTTATCCGTCTGCATTCACTAATTGTTTCTAAGTTACCAATATCATTATTGATTGGTTGTTCTGTAATCGAGCCTTCATTTTCCTATCCTCAATGTATTCTGTACTATCCCCGAGGAAGCAGAGGATCTGCGAAACGTGTGGTGTTATATATAATTTGTATGCCGGGTGTACTTTTGAATAATTTAAAACAAGTAGAATAAATTACTGTCCTCTGTGCTTGAAAAATAAAGATCAATATAACCCAGAATGTAATGAATTTAAAATGCGAGATGTAATTTGTATAGGATGATAAATTATTAAACCAATTCTTCTCTTTTATAAATACAACCAGAAAAAGCCCTTTTGGATTCTTTTGTTCATTATGATGATTTTATAAAAGGTTTGTACCAATAAAGTCTTAATTTCTCATTAAATTCCTGGTCATGTAACAATGATTGATGCATACCCGTGATGTGGTATATGCATTTTTACAAATATTGACAGAATTTGTGAAATGACATTAGTATGTGGCTATATACGTTGAATACAGATCTACATCCAGCAAGATATATTGGCAGGACCTGGCTTTTATGACATTTCGTTTTTTGTTTTTTTTTGTCGGGGGGTATCTGCTTACATTTTAGAAGCCTGTAAAATACTGTAATGGTCTCATTCTGATTTCTCTCTCTACAGACGACCGCGTCACTGCCATGAAATGCCAACGTAGATTATGACATCGAGTAAGAATCCACGATTCAATCATTTTTCAGCTGGTACCACGAACATTCCACCAGAAAACACAGACGGGGTACCAGCCTTTCCTCCCCACTTCTATGCTATTTCTATTGTGCCATGCACTCCAATAGTTCACAATAGAAACCTCAGGCTGATCTATACTGTATCCACAGATCAATCATCACACTTTTCCACCGTTGAGTCACCCACACATTTCATTATCAGAGTCTTGCCAATCCCGAATCAGTTTCCTCATGACAAATGTTTCATATCATTTGCAGTCATCATTGATTAGAACTTCATTCTTTTAAACAAGTTAGTGTTTGCTTATTTTAAACAAATGGTATATACGTTTTAACAGAAACCTTTACTGACCTTTGTAGCTTCAAACACTGTGGAGCAATTGATTCTCAGAGTAAAGAAGAAAAGGACTGGCATTTGTTAAGTCAGGTCTACACATTCTCTCCCCTTCTTTTTTCCATGTGCCTGCTTTGTGCTTACATTACAAATTCTAAGTCTTGGAGGGGTTCCATGTCTGGGAGCTGATCTGTTAAGAAAGTACTTCAGCATTTCTGTAGTTAGGAAGAATGGCTCCACAGTTCCTGCAGCTATAGTGGTCAGGGATGGCTTATTTTAATGCTCATTTACTGCTTGTTAGGAATATGTAGATCAGTTTTTATAGACTTTTTTAGCATGGTTGAAACCTTCATAATTACTTTCAGGTCTTCGGGGAACCCCTCCTATAATTACTATACCCACAGCTCACAGGAAAATTAGTGTAGTGGTCATTGGGAAGAATGTCTCTTACATTGCTGGCCATTGGGAAGAATGTCATCTTTACAGATAACCAAAAAGATAATTTTTGTCTGTTAAACTTACCCGAGAGGCACAAACTGCTCATTGCTCAAGGAACCCCTAGCACCCTATGGAGGAACCCTGATTCAGAAACACTGATGTAGATACTTAAATACCCATATCCTGTCCACATGACTTGCATATATTCACTTTCCTTGTCCCCTTTTATTGACACTACCAGTATCCCCTTTACATACCTTTTCTATTTTCCTTTATTTACTTCCTGTTTATTGTGTTTTATTTTTGCCTGATGGTAATTTTCTGCTTGGGTGCTCCTTGGCTCCTCTGTAAACCATGATGTCATTTTCCCTCCTGAGACTTGCATTCCTTTCTCGCCTGAATGGTTCGCTCTATTTCCTAGGACCATCATCTCCCCTACTGGCTTAGTTAAAGTTTATCTAAAGCCAAACATTTCCTTTTTTAGTTTTGTAAAGAATTGTGATGGATTAGAAACTTCTGTCATGTTTTTTATTACAGTCTGCAGTCTACAGCCTCTCTATTTGTCCTGTTTACTGTTTCCAGTGAGACAGAAAATCTAAAATTTTAGAGTTGTCCCCAGAACAAGCATTAGGGGTTTCCCCGTCTTGCAATGGGGACACCCATTCTGACAACTGATATCTATGAGGAGGTATTTAGAGAGATTTTTTTCTTTTTACTTCTTGCTGTGTCTGCAGAATAGGAAGTGAGGGGAAATCTTCCCAATAGGATACTAAGAGTTAAGAAAAAAAAAAAACTGACCAGTTTTACACTAATACAGAATTAGAAAGATATTTTAGTTGTTTTCCATTTTAGCCATTTGGCTACGGAACTGTATCCTTGTACTTGTTCCTTGTCTTAGATCTCTTTTCTTACTTTTAGCTATTTTTGCTCCTGGCAGCTCTTTCTGATGAAATTCCTGTTGCTTTCTTCTCTCACTTTGTGTTTCTCACAATTTGTTAGGCTGTTGATTTTTCATATGCATTTCTGTTATGTTACAGACCAGAATGGAAACTACATTTGGGTCAGCATTTACAGCAGTTACAACAATTACTAAAGGTAGGTTATGGTAAATTATGTGTAGTTGGTATTTTGTAGATGATGTGTAGTTAAAAAAAAATATAAAAAATCCATTCCAAAAGTCCAAATATCCATCTTTGTAGCAAATGTCATATTGTATGGTATGAAAAATTAGGAACTTAGTTCAAATAATTTTAACAAACAGTATAGTAACCATTGTTCAATTATTGCTTGTTTCTTTAGGGAAAATATTGTACGTCTGTCCCCCTACTAGATTGTAAGCTCTTCAGGGCAGGGTCTTCTTCTCCTGGATCACTGTCTGTATTAGTCTGTCATTTGCAACCCCTATTTAATGTACAGTGCTGCGTAATATGTTGGCGCTATATAAATCCTGTTTAATAATAATAAAAAAAAAAGAAACTGAAGTGTGGAAGCTGTGCAAGCAGAGGCAGTGGTCACCAGTATTGCCTGTGGTCTCCCTGTGGCAGATCTTTTCCGTATTGCTCCTTCACATTGCCTTGTTCTGCATTGTTTCTTTGTGAGGAGGCATCTACTGTAATAGAGACAGAGCTTAGCTTCCCCATGTCTTAGCTTCCCTTCTTATATCTGGTGGGGTAATGAAAAGAAGTAGAGAGGTGGTCAAGCCACAGAATGAATTAAGCAGACGCATGGAGATACATGCGCTGTAGGTCCTTAGATACAGATTCCTATCCAGCAAGGAGAACAGTGAGCACAGCCATGAAGTCAAATCTCACTTCAAAATTGCATATTACTATAAGTCCTACTGCAGAAGTACAGCTATGATACTAAAGATATATGAAGAAGTGCCTAGATACAAGAAGTGCACTTGTGTGAGCATTTCAAGTCTTTTAAAAGCTTGTACAAATGTTATCTGAGCTGGAAAAAGTTCATTGCAGTTTTCTCTGTTACCTTACACTGTGCATGTGATTTCACCCTAAAGACCCAGACTGGGTGCCAGTGACTACATTAATGACGCCGTCCCACTTGTTTATCTTGCAGCTGATGGTACGAGTACATTTAAACAGCATCGCAGAACACCATCGACTTCCAGCACTTTAGCGTTTTCACCCAGGGATGAAGATGATGTTATGGTGAGTAGGAAATCTAGATCTGATTACCATCTGTATATTCTGTGGAGCACATGACTGTCATCTGGCAAAAAGAATGCGTAGTTGGGCCTGGACAATTCCCACGAGCCAGGCAATCTTTGCAATTTTGCAAGTTCAAGCAGAAGTCTTATGGCAAATGCTAAACAGAAAGTCAAGTAGCAGTAAAATAGTAGGCGCTATATGTCTCTATTTAGAAAATCTTTTTATTAGAGTGGTAATGTTCTAGCTTGCAAACTCCAGAACCCTGTGCTAATAATCAGATACCTCAACATAAGCATTATAACACAGACCGTAGTGATGAACGAGAGCAGGTATGTGTTTCGGGTGGGTTCTGTTACATTACAGGCAGCACAGTCAAACTCCATTGCACTTTTCTATTAGAAATCCAATGCTGCTCTATTAGCAGCACAGACAGTGAAAATGGAGGTTGTTAGTACAGTGACACTAAATATCTACTTCTGTGACTTCAGCATTGGATGGCTTAATTACTTAAGCTACGTACACACGTCAGATTTTTATCGCCCGATAATCGGCATCGGCCAATTATCGGGCGAAAATCTGCCGTGTGTACAGTCGGTGTCGTCCATCGTCCGGACGACCGACCTGCTGGATCCACGGACGATGGACGACAGCCGATCCTAATGAAAGGGAAGGGGAGAGCGCGCAGCAGGGTGCCGCTCCGTTGCTCTCCCCCTCCCCTCTCCATAGAGCATGAACGGTGCTGTATGTACAGCACCGTTCATGCATCGTGCACTCCCTTGTCGTTGGAAAGGATCGTGAAAGATCCTTTCCAACGACAAAAATTGGAAGGGTGTACGCAGCTTTAGTATTTCCTCTTTATATCTGACAAAGGTTCTTCTTTTCCCCACACACTATCCAAAATTAGAAACAAATATTTGGCTGGAGATGTTCTTTAAACCACATTGGCTGCAAAAGAGTTAAGAAGTGTTGGCATAGTCCCAGTGGGAATATCTTTGCCGATATATATTCTCCATTCATCCCCCACCTCCCCTTCCCACACGTTGGGTATATCCCCTCCTTCCCTAGTCTCCTCACATCTCCAGCAGGAAGCAGCCGAGCAGCCTGAATTCAATAGGAGGAAGTGTCTGCATATACACTCTGGACATTGCTGGCAGGACTAAGCCTGGAGCAGTCACTGAATCGCTCTCCGTAGGGTGCTGCAACTTCAGCGGTGCCTGCAATTTGGGTGTCCATCAGACTACAAATGTAGCCCACAGCACCTAGAACCGGCCAACTAGCAGCTCTTAGCAGAACTGTCATGTCATCCTTGGGCAACATGTAAGCATTATCTATACAGAAAGAAACCAAGGGTGCTGGATAAATAATGGCGTTCTATTGGACATACCCCATTCCAGTTCCCAGCATGGTGTGTGGACATTCATTTGGATTATTTTATGCCTAAGATTCGCAGTCAGCACTTTTGGCACACATCAGGAACCTCAGCTACGCTTTATCTCAACCCTTTTTGGGTTTGTTTTCTTTTTCCAGCCTCCAATTAGCACCTCTCGTCGCTCAGATTCTGCCATATCGGTGCGTTCTCTTCATTCAGAATCCAGCATGCCCTTACGTTCCAACTTTTCACTTCACGAGGAAGAAGAAGAGCCGGTAAGGAGAAAATCTTAACGCTGTCACAGAATCTGTAAGTAGTCAGGAATTTTCATGTATAGACACATCCTATAGTGTTCTCTGGACGCAAAGTTCCGCATAAACTTCCCAGTGAAGGGCCCACCGGATTTTATGGTGTTGATGTTCAAGAGGTTCTTGTATACAGTCCCGCAAATGAACAGATAATTCCCCTGTATATTAATACCCTACTTTTATGTAATATAACATTTCATATACCCAGGAGCTCATCTAGCAGGACTAGTATAAAAACAATGACTAGTATAAAAACTTAAGTATAGTGTCTAGTATGAAAACGTAAGTATATCTTGATTGGTGGTTTTTGGTTATATTAACAGTTTATTGAATAGTTTTTTAGTTACTGATATTTGTTAAGCAGCTGTGGGCATTAAATGTGCACCTTTGGTACAAGTTGTCCTTTAAGACATGCTTCCACACCCATAAGGTCGGCCCACCTGGTAAATTACTTCCTTTCCTCCCCATTCGTGCAATCTTAACTGTGTGGCCCTACCCAGAGTGGCACAGCCTTTCTTTTGAAAACATCTAGTCCAAATGTGCACTTCAGCCCCATTTATTCCTATAGGGAGTTTTGCACTGCAGGAACATTGGAAGCCATCATGATTGCGACTCTCCTCTGGAGGAAATGGGTCCATAGCATGCATGGTATGCACAGGATAAAGGGCCCCAGAGGTGACACTTTCACAAGAAAGGCTATGTGGCTTTGGGCAGGGCTGTAGAATGAAAATCACTCAAGGGGAAGGACAGAGATTGCTCTTTACCCAGGGGAAGCTACACATAAGGAAGGGGTAAGGCATGATTAAAGGAACAACTTATACCAAAGCTGCAGTTGTTCTTTAAGATAAGTCACTATAAGTGGTAGGACACTTAGTGTAAGTTTTTTTTTAGTAGAGTGGCAATTGAGATAAAACTGTAAATCAATGTAGGTGCTATACACAATATTCCCAAGCTAGATCTGTTGCATTGATATTTTAGTATATAACATGAATTATCCACCTAGAATATTTTTGTACCCCATGCACCAGTTGTAGATCAGCAAAATCATAGATAAACATAGCGTAGGATACTGCTAACCTCTGCAGTGCCTCCCTGTGGCGCAGTGCTTTCCCCAGGCCCTTTTAGCCGGGCATACTACCCGGTACTTTTCAGTAACCACCGGGCTGTTTTTGGGCGGATATTGAAAAGTTGGGACACAATATATGGGCACTGGACAGTTTAGGCATAATACAAAGATGATGGAAAATTGAGGTATGCTAAAAGGGTGGGCATTAGGACGTTGGAACAAAACATAGCGGGGCAGTTGAAAGCTGACATAATTATAAGGAGTTACTGTTCTATGGCAACAAAAACTGGGAACACAACAGCTCTGATTTACACCCCAACACAGCAAATATATACAGCTATGCCGGAAGATCCAGAATGTTGAATCTACAGCAAAGCTCTCAACAGACCAATGAATTGCATTCATCTGAAAATGGAAATTCCCTTTGATTGCTAAACGTAAAACACAGGATACCCCAGTCCCAGCTGTCATTATTAATATCACCATTAATATGTGTACAATATCCAGATGTGTATCAGACATGAAGATAGATTAGATAGGTTTGTCATGGTAACTGGGCCTTTGTCCTCCTGCTTATCACACTTCCTGTTCAAGTCTATTAAAAGACTCAACAGGGAATGTTGCCAGTGAATGGTAGCGGAGAACAGTTTCTTGTGCATAGCTACACAGGAGAAGCATAAAATGTCACATATCCTTTTCACACATACATTCATACATATATACATAGTTTATAAATGGCTACAGTTTTACATTGTATACCATTTATGTTGTTTTTAGGTTCAGTTTTATGCTTTTTGCATGTTTAGTTGATCCTTTTTATCATGAGTATTGCAGTTTGTGTAAAATTTTAATCTTCAGACAAAACATTTAATTTGAGGTACATCTGTGACTCCTAATTGTCTGTGTTGGCATGCTGTACATTAGCGAGTAATCTAGATAGTAGCTTCTCTCAGACGGTCCTGCTCTGAATCATTCAACAGACTGTGTAATCTGATCTTTTCTGGTCCATTTCTGTCACATTTCTGGTCCAACAGCCACTAAAATCCTCCAGTGTGCTGGTGCTGTTGCTTGGAGCTTGCCATCTGCTTACTGTGGGAGGTGAATGAAATATATATATATATATATATATATATATATATATATATATATATATAATCAGCGCTGTCTAATATGCTGGAGCATAAGGTCTGATTGATTAAAGCTCTCCAAGGCTAAAGAGGATACACTTTCATTGGTGGAGCTGTGTGATCCATAAATCCATATGGATTTCTTCAAACTCATTTGCTATTTGCTAGCAAATGTTTTGAATCCTGGACCAGATCCATTCCAGGTTTGCTGGATCATTCAGCTTCACTGATGAATGTGAATCCTCTACAGCCTTTGAGAACTTTAATAAATCAGGCCCATGGTATTTTTCCTAGAATATTTTTTAAGTTGGGTGGTAGATAGCTGTAGGCGTGTGGCCTTTGTATTGTGACCCAACTTTTCAGTAACCACCCAAAAACAGGCGGATGGTAACTGATAAAAGTGGCAGGAGGTGTGCCCAAAGGGGCCAAGGGCTAAAAGGGGCCAGGGAGAACACTGATATATATATATATATATATATATATATATATATATATTTATTTCTCCAAAGCGTTTGTATGTATCATCCTTATCCGTGCTTGATAAGTTTCTGACCTCTTGGAACAAACATGTGCAAGTGTATTGAATCCAGAATTAGAAAATTTATCTTATATAATTCAATAGTTCACAGCCTGCTAGTAGCATGCTGATTCACACATGGACCCCAGTGTTGAGATATCCTCATCAGAATTACCACACTATGCACACTTTCGATCAGTATTACAAGTGCTGTTAAGCAATTTACACATGCCAAATTTTCTCATGATTTTTTTCTGTGACAGTAGAATGAACGAGTGCTGTATACACAGCTCTGTTCAATTCTTTCAGAGGGAGGGGGGGGGAGAAAGAGCAGAGTTCTCCCTCATTGCAAATGATAGCAATTTTCCCTGATCAGTCATTTAGTGATCCTAAAAATATTGTTTAGCCTAATGCAGAATAACCAGCAGCAAGACACTGACACATTTTCATATGAAAACAAACACTAGCTGATGAATTAGTCATTGCTATGTCAAGCGGTAAGCTAACTATTGGCTTGCAATTGAAAAATCATTTTGGGTAGAGTTAGTCTTAAACCCCTATTAGCAGATTAGTGTTCTCATGCAGTCCTGACATACAGGTGAGTGAATGATGACGAATGGTGATGTATGATGTCTGATTTCAGGGTGCCTGCTTAGTGGTACGTCATTGTCTCATAGCCCCTGTGTTTTGTTTTCCTGCAGGACCCACTAGTGTTTGCAGAGCAGCCCTCTGTGAAGCTGTGCTGTCAGTTGTGCTGCAGTGTCTTCAAAGATCCAGTCATTACTACTTGTGGGGTGAGTAGAATTCATGGTGCTCCTTCTCTTTGTTTTTATACATAAGCATAAAAAGAGTTTTGGTTTGTGTTGTGAAGGAGTGGATCTGAGATGGAAGTTTAAAGTCCACATACAAAGGTAAAATCAAGTAGAAGACTAAGTATGAAAGCCAACACATTTCAGGGTTTAAACATTCCCCCCTGAGGGTAACAAAAAAATATGTAGGTAACATAAACTTGGCTTTGACTAAAGGTCACAGTAATAACAAGAATTTACTAATATTAAATACAAACTGGGTTTATAACACAAATGAAATCTTAAATGTGACCTTGATAATTTAGTCTTTCTCAACCTTTTAACATGGGAGAACTCTTGAAATGGATTTCAGGTTTAAGGGAATATTATAAATAAATATTAATAAATATATTAATATTTATTGATGATATGCCTAGCTCATTGTACATTAGCATGGTGGTCAGTGGGATGAATGCCTCTTACATTGACCAGTGGAAAGAATATCACCTTTACAAATAGCCAAAATCCATGATTGGTGTCAGAGGTAACTGACCTGCTGGCTCAAGGAACCCCTAGCAACCTCTGGAGGATCCTTGGTTGGGAAACTCAGTGAAAAGTAATTGTAATAGAATAATACATTCAAGTATTCCATTACTATATTCTAAAGATTAAGAATTGTCATCATTACTTTATCTTCAGATTTCCTTTAGCCCGGGTGAAAGGATGGGGGGGTCAGGGTTTGACCCCAGACATCTGTTGTCTTTTGTGTATGATCTTTTACTTTGAAATAAAGTTTTGACAACGCTGTAAACTTGCTGTGCTTCAATCTCAAATATATTCAGTAATAGTTGGCTGTCCTGTAATTAGAAGGCTTCTACAAGCTTTCCAGTTAATGGATGTGTGTAAAATAAATTCATTTTCAGAGCATCTGGGATCTTGGCAGCCTGTGTCCGGAGGACGGCGATGTGTTGTTTGGCACGCTGCAGTGGACATTGGCCGCACATTGTTATGTACACCTGTAGCCACAGCGAAGTTTTCCGTTTTTCTAAATGCCTGCTGATGGCTGGGAAAATTGTTAATGTGCCGTGACCGTTACCCTTTCTCACAAAGAGAGACAATAGAAAATGATTACTAAGCTTGCAGGTTTTGTTTGTTTGTTTGAAAAGCTATGTATAATTCAAATGTGCTTAAAGCAGTACTGCATCTGAGCAGTGGAGCCGCACATCTGAAATATGTACATGGGAATGGTTTTTACTTTCAGCATTTTTGAGGTTGTGTTCAGCTAGCCTTGTAATTCATCACAGCAGAGGCGAGAAGCACCCCAGTAAATATGTTAGGATGACAGCACCATGGGGCAGTCATATGTTATAGTCTGATTTCTGGTGTGCAGGGCATCAATAGATAAAGTTGTGAGATTGTGGTGTAATTTTTCCAATGAGCTTAAATTTATTTTTCAATGAAACCCCTCATAAATCTGTACATTTGGTAAAGCCGAAGTAAACCTAAAACAATAAAATCTCACTTATCTTCAATCCCGCAGATCAGTCTATCCGTCTGCAGGTTTCTTCCATCGGGTCCCGCGTCGTCCCGCTATCTGTTTTCAGCCCGGCGCAGAGATAGCACCAGGCGCCGCCATCTTTTTCTCTCTTCTTCCACATTCTTCTTCCTACGTCACTCGATCTCGCACTGTGCAGGCAGTTTTTTCCGATTGGGAAAAAACTTGCTGATCTCACTGCGCATATGTGAGATCAGCATTTTTTTTCCTATTGATGAAAGGACTCCTGCGCATGAAGGAGCAGCCAAGAGCCTCCCAGGATGCATGAATTTAGGGAGGTCTGCACCCCTTTTTTTTTTTTTTTTTTTAAAGGTGTTGCACTTAAAAAAACACAAATAAACGGAATTTTTACTTTAAATAAAATCGTTGCCTACCCTTTTATGCAAATGAAAAAAATTCTGAGTTTAACATAATATTTATAAAATTTGCCAGTGGTAATTCAGTGCTTGGCAGTTCAGCGCTGCAATACATAGTTTCCAGATTTCAGTGGATGCGGAACTACAATTCAATTCCTTACCTATCCCCATTCCCTCACTGGGTACTGCCATCTTCCTATTTCTTCACTTCCTGAAGACAATCTTTGGCCATCTTGAGTGACTGTGTCGGGATAAAATAACTGTTGTAGGCGCGTAGGAGTTTATTCATTTCTGCAATGTGCAAGGGAAGCCGGGAATGCCAGGTTTCTTTAGCAGCCAGTGCTGAGCTGTGCATGTGTAGCTCAGCAAAATTTGACAGCTGGTTGGCAAACAAGCAGGTAAGAGTGGTATTGCAATAGGGTCATTTTCTGTCCCTTTCTGCAATAGCCACCTACCTGAATCACACAGTGGGACTTTAGCAGCACATATTTAAACAAGATTTGACTGCAGACTATTGCAGCAGACATCGTTGAATCATTTGGCTATCAGTGTTATTTCATATATCCCCTTTATTAAAGTGAAAAGCATAACACTCAGTCTGTTCCATACAGAAATCATTATTTTGATTGCATTTAACTGATGACAAGTGGAACCTGATTGGTTAGTGCAAGCAGACGTTTGTGTTCATGGCACTGAGAGATGTGTATCACAGCAGTTCCGTTTATTATTTTTTTGCTTAAAGGGTTAAGAATATATGCACAACACTCGAGTGTGACTCCTCTGCAAGAAGCGGATTGTAACTGTACATGACAGCTAGGTCAGTGGGAAGCCCTCCTCCGGAAACCCATGAGCAATGCCGGCCAAGTCATGGAAAGTACTATGACAGGAAGCAGTAGGGCACTTGTCCAGTAATATTGCTCAAGAGCCATCACCCTGCAGCTGTTCCTTTCAGGAAGGGGACTGGGGGTCTACTTTCTATCAAGGCCAAGGCTCAGGGGATGTGCTGACCTTTACTGGCTACAGAGCTTAGTGAAAGTACACAATATCCAGCCAAGACTGAGATATCGGATCCAGCTAAGCAGGTCTGCTGCAAAGATTTACCACATAATTTTTTTTTATATTTCAAGAAATGACTTTAGAATTACACAACAGACTACAACTCGGTATTTTCAGAAGAGAACAAAGAAAAGGGAACTGAAATGTTTTGCAAACGCTTGTAAGGTATTGAGGGAAATCAGACAGAAGTGTCTGAACACCTCAGGGCCAACTGTATGCTGCAGAGATCTCACAGATATACTTGTTGGTATTTTCAACTCAGATGCAGGCAGATATAACAATAATATGCTCTGTATATATCCTAAGATGTATGGATTTATTTTAAGCTATGCAATTACCTGAATTTGAGCTGGTATCAGCCTTGTGTGACCCTTGTTTTCAGACTGGGGAAAGGAGAAGCAGTACAAGGAGCTCTGTACCTGCTTCTTGATATAGTAATCATTGCTGAAGTGTGCTGGTAGGTATTAGGAGGTTGCTGGGGTGTCCTCCATCTTTGACTAACTGCCTCCATCCTATTTGGTAATACCTGCATAGTTTTGGAACCAACACTACTTAGAGCAAGGAACATGATATCAGTGATATTTATAGCGGTCCAAAAACTCTGCACATTTCTTTTTGTACATTTCCAAGATGAACCAAGCTTTCTAGTCCCCTAGCTTCATGGTTTTGCTATCTTATGGTGCTGAATAATATTGTATGGTTTAATATTACCTTATTTTACATTCCTGTCTTTTTTTCGTTACAGCACACGTTTTGCAGGAGATGTGCCCTGACCTCTGGTAGGTATCATCTTACAACATTTCCTGGAATCCTGTCTTCCAGATTAAATCCACTGAAACATAAGAATCAAGTCTTTTTTTCTGAATGTCGGTTGTTTTAGGAAGGGAGTCATAGAAATATCTGATAACTGTGGAGGGGTTGTTCAGCATCCAAGATTAGCACAGGAACATATTATTAATATTATTGTATAGTATTTATATATAGCGCCGACATAATATGCAGGGCTGTACAAAGTCCATAGTCATGTCACTAGATCACAATCTAATGTCCCTACCATAGTCATGTGTCATTAACACAGTCAAGGTCAATTTTGTCGAGAAGCCAATTAACCTAACTGCATGTTTTTGGGATGTGGTAGGAAACCGGAGTACCCGATAGAAACCCACACAAACACAGGGAGAACCTGCAGATAGTGTCCTGGCAGAGATTCGAACCTGGGACCCAGCGCTGCAAGACCAGATTGCTAACCACTGAGCCACTATTCTGCCTGCTATTATTAAAAACAATGCTGAAAATACAGAACATCCCTAAAAGCTTCAGCTACCACAGAGATATTTGTCCACCACACAGCAGCAGTTGAGCGACGTGGGTCCCATGTTGGGAAATTCATTCTGTTCTGCAGACCTCCAGTAAAATTGTTTAGTACATAGTTCAGCTGAAAGTAAAGTTAGGCTCAAAGGCAAACTCCCAGAGGTCTTCCATCCTTGACACACCTACAAGTGTTGTTTCTAGACCATGGTGTCAGTTTCACAACCAAGGGCCCCAATCTGTGTTGTGGAGCAGTTGTCAGTCGCTCCTTTATCATTATGTGACATTTGGCTTCCAATTTGCCTATCAAATGACCCCTCTTGGAATTCTTGTTAAATTTGAAAGGGATGGACAAATCCTGTTTTTTTTTTTTGGAATCTCTATGTTGCATGTGTCGGTGATCAAATCTTGATCACGGAAAAGATGTGCAGATATGGCAATTCTGTTTTTAATTCCAAAAAATACAGACTGATGATTGTCCAGGGAACATTTGCACAGCTGACTTTATAAATAGTTCCCATGGAGCAAGGTTACTTTTGTCACCTCAAAAACAAAACATATTTCATTTGTATTATAAGTATAGAGAGCATTTTTGTCCGAATTATAGGCCTGTACTTGAAATATGTAATGGTTTTGGAGCTTAAGTGCTTGTTTAGACAGATCCTGACTGTATCACAGATACAGGGAAGGCTGTTGCCTGCTTCCCCCTTTATTTGGATGAACTCTATCTCACCCTTACCCAACCCTAGCAAACCTTGTACTCTGTACAGCCACCCTGTACGACCACAGCGGATGTGTGAACAAGTGCCTACTGGTTAGGGATTTGTCAACAACAAAAAAAAAGTTCTTTAAAGAGGACAAAATTAATAAACGAACATTGAAAGACTTCAGGGTACCCGAGGGCCAGTCAGATATTGCCTTATCAAGTTACTAGTTAGTTTCTGACCACTATCAAATGTCTTTTACATCATTTTATCTCATGTTTTGGTTTAAATAATTGCATTTTCTTTATCATTTCAGAAAAGTGCCCAGTTGATAATGCCAAATTGACAGTGGTGGTGAATAACATTGCTGTTGCCGAACAAATAGGAGAACTTTTCATTCACTGTAAATACGGATGTCGCCCCTGCACAAATGGGAAGCCACCAACGTATGAGGTGGATCCCCATGGCTGCCCTTTCACTATCAAATTAAGTGCCAGAAAGTAAGTATCTCAATCTGTTACTTTTTTTTTAAGAGCATAACTTGATTGATTTTCATCAGGTATATGTCTATTACTGATATAAAGAAATACAGGATTCATATTTGTGAGGAAGGGTTAGAACCCCCCTATCATTTTTTTTGCTGTGCCCTTTTATCAGAGATGCACCCTGTTTGCCCTTCTGACCATTGCCAAAAATGGTACATTTGCAACCTAGGAATGAATGGATGGGCATTCCTCCAGGGAAAGATGTATAGGAAAACATTAGTACAAACTGCTAACAAAAGCGTCAAAATGACGATTGTGTCCCCAATAAATAAATACAGACAGACATGTAGCAATGCAGTGTGACAGCAAAAGGAATTTGTCACTGACAACTGGCACAGAGGAAGGCAGATAGAGTGTAATTAGGCAGAGACTGGTCTTGTTTAATTTTTCATTAGACATTTAAATAAGAATGGTTTTATTTGCCGGAAGATTTGCACACAATACGAATTATTTTGTGTTTCAGCAAATGCTCTGCTGTTTTGTATGATGGTATGCATGTAGTATATGTGGGGAGATACTTTTTTGAGGCTGCAACTCATGTCACCTAGGCGCATAAGAATGAATCTGAGCGCAGAGCCTCCCGGGATATCTACGTCACTCGGGCATGCGCAGAAGGAGCCCTTTCATCAATAGGAAAAAAATTGCCAATCTCAGGCATGTGCTGTGAGATCGGCAAGTTTTTTCCCTATCTACGTGACCCAAACTCGTGCCTGCGCAGTGCGAGATTGGGTGACGTAGGAAGAAGAACACGGAAGAAGAGAAAAGATGTCGGCGCCCGGCACTTCCTCTGCACCGGGCTGAGGACAGATACCGGGATGACTGGTATAAGAAACCTTCCGACTGACTGATCTGCAGGATTGAAGGTGAGTGTGATTTTTTTTTTTTTTGAGTTTTCTTCCTCTTTAAGCAGTAATGCTTCACTGTTCCTGTTTTGCATTGGCTTTCATTGTAGATGACATTACAACTCTTCCCCAGTGATTTAAAAGCTGCTTGAAAGCCCTGTATTCTTCCTGACATATCTACTCAAATGGTGACTTTTCTTGTTTCCTAAGTCTTACCAGTGTTCTCTTTTTCAGGGACCATGAAGGCAGCTGTGACTATCGGCCGGTGCGTTGTCCTAATAACCCCAACTGCCCTCCGCTGCTAAAGATGAACCTTGAAGCTCATCTCAAAGAGTGTGAACACATAAAGTGCCCTCATTCGAAGTATGGGTGGGTAGATGAGAATGGACATAGGAAATCAGTTACATTATCAATACATTTATCACATTAGAATGTTGTAATGGAAAATCAAGACATGTCAAACAATTTTGTGAATTCCAAGGTGCACTTCAAATCTTTTAAGCTTTATTTTTGGTCCCTCAAGGGTAGCCTCAAGAAAAAAATGGTACATTTACTGGAATAGCTAAGATTGATTATTTAATGTATATTTTTTTCTATTTAAATCCCAAATTTTGTGTTTTTACATACCATTGTTAGTAAAGAGACCTCAAATTAAACCGTGTACATGTTAATGCTGCTTTTTAGAGTTCTTTTTCCTTGAACGTAATGAATGACAGATATCATTATGTTCTCAAGTATAGAACTATGTATAGTTTCTAGAAAACCAATTTAGGACTCTTGTCTTTGATATCTAGGTGCACGTTTATTGGAAACCAGGACACATATGAGACACACCTAGAGACGTGCAAGTTTGAGGGTCTAAAAGAGTTTCTGCAGCAGACTGATGATCGCTTCCATGAAATGCAGGTGGCTATGACCCAGAAAGACCAGGAGATTGCTTTTCTCCGCTCCATGTTGGGAAAGCTTTCTGAAAAAATTGACCAGTTGGAAAAAAACCTGGAGCTGAAGTTTGGTAGGACATCAGTTTTATCTTTCACACACACATTAAAAAATGCAGGTCACAGAGAAGCTTGTGTATAAATAATACCTGTCCTACTTCCCACTTGGGGCACAAGATTACAAGTCTGGGAGAGAACACTGGCACTTAGAGGTGTACCTTTAACTCCTCTATGCCTCTATCCTATGCACTTCAGGTTCTCGTAGAGCCCAGGGTATTTTAAGATATTTTCTAAATAAAAATCATCCACAAAACATAATATTTGGGCATACAAGACTATAAAGTGATTAAAGGGTGGAAGATTTGATGTTTTAATCTAGGCTTACTTCCAGTCTTGCACAGTTGTACAGGCTCCTCTCACGTACTGATGTTCCTGAGTCCAATTTCACTGCACACTGTGAGCTCCTCACTGTCCACTAGCAAGTCATACATATAGTGCCCACCTCATGTTGTGGCTGGAGAACATCCAGCATTATCTATCCCTTCCAAGCTTGATTGTCCCTGGACCACCCATTTAATTTCTTAGTTTACGTTCTTTTTTAATTCAGAGGTCATTTTGCATGAGGTGTTTTTAAATATAGAATCCGATGCTGATGGTGGTTTGTTAAGCATCTTGAAATATGCTTTATTTACCTAACAGAGCATTACTGCTAATGGTTATGATAGCTTTAGTGGTAAAGTGCTGGGGATCTAAGAATACAATAATCTGTATGAAAAAAGGAACATTTCTTGTCTCTGAGCTCTTGGCCTTTTATCCCAGTGTCACAGCTACTGCTGTCATGTCCTTCATGTTCCATTATTATATGGCATTGTGTCTTTTAGGAACCAAATCACATTCTGTCCAGTCTCTTCAGAACTCTCCCCATAGACAGTTCAGATCAGTTAATTTCTCATTGTTTGTGTCTACTTTACAGACGTCTTGGATGAGAACCAAAGTAAGCTGAGTGAAGACTTGATGGAGTTCCGTAGAGACGCATCAATGCTGAATGTAAGTCCTTTATACATGTGTTTACCTCCTGAGAGTTGCTCATCCTTGGCCTACGCTCTTCACCTACTCTTTTTTTTTCTTTTTTTGCAACAGGACGAGCTTTCACACATCAATGCTCGACTTAACATGGGAATACTGGGTTGTAAGTGTCACCGTTTTATTCCAGATTCATTATTTTAATATATTCATCAGAAACCAAAATGCCTTCCTCCTTCCATCACCATTACTCATTACATTCTTTTAATCCACAGCCTACGACCCTCAGCAGATCTTTAAATGTAAGGGAACCTTCGTTGGACATCAAGGCCCTGTGTGGTGTTTGTGCGTCTATTCCATAGGAGATCTGCTTTTTAGCGGCTCTTCGGACAAAACTATTAAGGTTTGTGAAGTCATTTTTTAGGTTCACCATTACATTTTATCCAGGTTACCAGTAGCTGATCTGCAGTTTTTGCTTCTAGGTGTGGGACACCTGTACAACTTACAAGTGCCAAAAGACATTGGAAGGACATGATGGCATAGTACTGGCCTTGTGTATTCAAGGGTAAGGGATCTTCATTGATACGTATGCCATGCTAAAAAAAATTATGTCTACAGAAGCTTGTTCACTGTCAAAATTTTATTATAGTAATAATATAAATTTGATGTGTTATAGGTTTGCCAATTTCCCTTTAACCTCTCTAGCATTAACCCCCAGGCATTACCAGGGCCCAAAATTTTGTGTAAAACGGGTAACCCTGAGCACCGCTATCAGTTCCTGAAGAGCAGTGATCACAAAGAGAACAAATCATTATATTGACTGTTTTTATTGTTGGGAAAAAAAATCACAGATACTATTATTATGGGTCATTTAGCTTCATGTTTTTATAAATTTCCATCTCTTCTTATCATTTCATGGGGGTTCTTTTGTAATTTTATTTGTTCTCTGTATTTATTTATAGGAGTAAGCTGTATAGTGGCTCTGCTGATTGCACTATAATTGTAAGTATAGAGGCTTTTGTTATATATGCTATCAATTTAGGGGGAAGCCAATGAACCTCACTGCATGTTTTTGGGATGTGGGAGGAAACCGGAGCACCTGGAGGAAACCCACGCAGACACGGGGAGAACCTGCAAACTCCATGCAGATAGTGTCCTGGCTGGAATTCGAACCTAGGACCTAGCACTGCAAAGGCCAGAGTGCTAACCCCTGAGCCACCGTGCTGCTCACGGATCTAAATTTGATGTGTTATAGGCTTGCCAATTTCCCTTTAACCTCTCTAGCGTTAACCCCCAGACATTACCAGGGCCCAAAATTTTGTGTAAAACGGGTAACCCTGAGCACCACTCAGGGTTACCTGAAAAATCAGAGAACATGTCATTGTATTATGAACCGAGAAACACTCTTCTCTGAGCATTTCTGGGGTTAAGGCTATCAGTTCCTGAAGAGCAGTGATCACAAAGAGAACAAATCATTATATTGACTGTTTTTATTGTTGGGAAAAAAAATCACAAATACTATTATTAGGGGTCATTTAGCTTCAGGTTTTTATTAAATTTCCATCTCTTCTTATCATTTCATGGGGGTTCTTTTGTAATTTTCTTTGTTCTCTGTATTTATTTATAGGAGTAAGCTGTATAGTGGCTCTGCTGATTGCACTATAATTGTAAGTATAGAGGCTTTTGTTATATATGCTAAAATGACCGCTCCTTTTAGATTCTGGCAATCCTTCTGCTATTTTCTGACCATCTCTAGGTGGCCATGGACATGACTATGTACTGTGTCAGACAGTACACCCTGTATAACCTGTACTGTGCTAGAATGGTTACCCTGTTTAAGAAAACTACAAGGCAAAGTTTCTAGCAGTATGAAAAGGGGGATCCTTTTTTGTACACTAATCTAATTTACTTTTGTTTATCTAGGTGTGGGACATTCAGGCCCTCCTCAAGGTGAACACTATTCGAGCACACGATAATCCTGTCTGCACTTTAGTATCTTCTCATAACATGCTCTTCAGTGGCTCCTTGAAAGCCATCAAGGTTTGTATTCTTAGTAAATGAATGTGTAATATACAAATTGTTTGCACAAGTAGAAATGGACGTGTCTCTTTTAAGTTATCCTGGTCATCTATCAATCTAATACAATGTTTTCGATATTTTTCCCACTTTACCTCAAACATATTTATTTATAATAATTCAGGTCCTCTCTAATAATCATGTCAAAGGAATACTGATTCACAGAGATTGGATAAGCAAGTACTAACACTCTGTAAAAGGAAAGGTTTAGTAAAGTTTTCAAGGGATAGTTAGTACTGTTAGTCTGTTGGAATTGTTCTATAATGCTAAAATGTTGTCACCATTTACACCAGTGGCTTCCTTAGTTGTAATGATTGTACAGAACATTCACCAACTTAGGGAAGAGTGAAAAAAATCTAGGGCTAGATAGGAAGTTATGGCCATTCCACTCTGTGAAGCTGATGAACATACCACTGTTCTACAAACCTATACAAGAGCAGGAAGATGGTAAACTTGGAGCTCCCAGAGGAAACACTCTTAGGGATATACATTTCATGCTGATAGAATACTACAATATTTGTTTACTATTTATATAAAAATAAGGCACCATTATACAGCCACTACTTCTAGTTCCTAGTGAGTTATATTAGCCAAGATACCAGCTCCTTTGTTTGTCAGTCCATTTCAGGTACATTTTGAAAAAGTCCAAGTCCTGCCTACGTATGCTGAATTTTTTTGCATATCTTTTCAGGTTTGGGACATCGTGGGTACGGATCTAAAGCTGAAGAAGGAGCTGACTGGCCTGAACCATTGGGTGAGGGCGCTAGTGGCCTCTCAGAACTACTTGTACAGTGGCTCCTACCAGACCATAAAGGTGAGGCCCATTACGACCTAAAATGGTACATTGGTGATTGGGAAACATATAGGAGACAAGGGAACCAGTAATGCTAAAAAGATTGCAGTGCAGAGTGCATGCACAGCTCCGCTTTGGTTGCCAGTATAGCTGACAATCATGACTTCCCCTACATGTGTGGGGAATAAATGAACATCCGACCCACGCAATCAACATGCCTGTAGATCGTCTCCAGGGAGAAGGAGGAAGTGTCGTGCGACGGAATGGGGGCAGGTGCTTATCACGGGTTTATTTCTGCTTTTACATATTTTGAAAACCTTTAGGTAGTCTTGTCTGAACATGTTTGTCCAAGTGATAGTTGGGGCAGATTGGTAAAATGGTGCCCAGCATCTGCCAGATTTTGGCTAATTGTAATGATCCCTGCACTTATCCTTTTTTGTTATGCTTTGCTCCAGATATGGGATATCAGGACCTTGGAGTGTGTCCATGTTCTGCAGACTTCAGGAGGAAGTGTGTACTCCATTGCTGTCACCAACCATCACATAGTGTGTGGAACCTATGAGAACCTAATCCACGTAAGTCAAAGGCTTTAAAAAGATGTAGTTAATTGCTTTACATTCACAGCTCTGGGTAAAACACAGATCTCATCAGGAACTTTATTTGTTTTCTTCCTTCAGGTTTGGGACATCGAATCTAAAGAACAGGTCCGCACATTAACTGGTCACGTGGGCACAGTGTACGCTTTGGCTGTCATCTCCACACCAGATCAAACCAAGGTTTTCAGTGCCTCGTATGACCGCTCCTTACGGGTATGTTTCTGCTTATTATCTGCTGCTCGTATTAAATAGAAAGATGGCACCATCTTGTTTTTTGGATGTATATTGTATCAGATGAACCTATTCTTACAGCTCAGGGCTAATTATTGTTTCACACATCATCTTTGGGTGATTTGAAGTCCTTTAAAATATATGACAGCCTTGAAGCAAATCAAACATATCGGAACATTGTGTTCAGTGAATTCTGAGGTGAAACGCGGATAAACCTTTGTTTTATGTATTCATATGTGTCAGCTGGGTACATTTTATCATTATATAATGTTCATTGTTACAAGCACTGCTTCTGCGGCAGTCACTTGAGTGAGTGGTATGTTCAGAAGATTGTAGATGTACCTCCTTATAGAAGCTCTGCTTGCAGTGACTCAGATTTAGTTTGTTATAGAATGAACCCAACACATAAAAATGTTTTTTTCCCATTGTTCTAAACCAAATTACTACTATAAAGCTACACAATGTTTCTGATCACACATGCTCAGACTTTGTTGCAGAAAGTGGCAAAAACACTCTACCCGCAATAAAGTTTGGCAAGCAAGATTGGAAGCAATCTGTGGCTTTAAGAAGTATTTCATTTGGAGTTCAAGAGGGATATCAAGGCCCTGGGTTTGGCTGGCACCCATGGTTGGAGTGTAAAGCTTTAAAACTGTACTGACTGTTTGTCCTCAATCTGCTTAGACACAATCTGGTAGTAGCTCAATCGAAGTCTAGCACTCTTAATTACTTCATAACCCCCATACCCCAGAATGTGATTATTTGTTACTGTTTTTTGTCTGGAAATGCCTTGAAATCCCAATTAATCTCAGTCACAATGCTACTTTCTGTATTCTTACTTCTGTGCTAATATTGCCCTGTACTTACTAAAAACCACCAAAGATACGAGTTGCCTTGCAGCCCTTTATGTGTGATGTAGTACTTGATTTTTCTTTTTCATGCAATGTGCACTACTTCTGTTTTTCATACACATTGTCATTGTATGTTATGTGTATAATGTTGTATGGTTTACCCTTTTCTTTTCAGGTCTGGAGTATGGATAACATGATTTGCACTCAGACATTGCTGAGACATCAGGGCAGTGTGACCGCTCTGGCTGTGTCCAGGGGGCGGCTCTTTTCAGGTGCCGTGGACAGTACAGTAAAGGTAAGATTGATTTATTCTTTTATCATACTAAGACTAGGGAGGGATAGCAGAGAAGTTCAGCATTTTTTATTTAAGCGGCTGCCCCTTAGTTTGCTGAGTACTAAAGGGAAAAGCAGAATGAAAATACAAACAAGGGGGCTGACCAAGCAGGACCTCTCTGCTTGGGGACAATGTGTTATCTATTATTTAAGATGAAAGTTTTATACAAACATGTGTTATATATATATATATATATATATATATATATATATATTAAACATACATATAACATGTGAACATACATATATATATGTATATTACTAATATATATTCCTAATTTATGTTACACCAATGCTGTACTGCATTTCACTGCTTGGAATTTTAGTTTTATATCTGGCTTGATTCCAGTTAGAACAGTTAGAGATTGGTTACAGCCTTTGCTAGGTTTTTATTGCTGCTTTTTTTTTCCATCCATGTGACAATCACTCCTTCTATTTCTTGTATAGGAATTGCAGGGATAGGAAATAAGGGGAAATATTCCCAGTGCAAAAAAATGAACTTTTTACCCATTACCAATTTGTTGCAGAGCTTGTACTTTCTTCCTGAGTTACTGAGACTATTGTTATTCATCATCCTTTCTAGGTTTGGACCTGCTAAGTGAAACCAAACAGTGCCAGAATGGGCCTCGACATCTGCCACCTCCTCTATGCTGGCCTTCCATGTCCTGCTTTGGACACCATATTCCTGCTATGTCACAGAACAGACACATGAGATGCCAGTGTACCAGGGACTGCTGGACCTTTCTTTCACCCTGCTCACTCCAAGCATATACTGGAAGTGGGACCTTCTGTTCACAGATGTCCTGCTGCCTGTCCTGCGTATGGCACGCCTCAGTGGCAGTGTTGTTTCCACATGAGGAGAAGCCTGGCTGTTGCTGCTGCTGCTGCTGCTGCTTTCTTCATCTCAACCTCGAGCCCCACACATTTGCCTCATCCAACCTACCTATGTGACATTATAATGTGACACGGCACCTCATACAACGCACTCTGCAGCATGCACAACCATTAGGAGCACGATAGCAAAACATTAGCCATTTTATAACTCTGGTTTGTATTTATTTTAAGCTATATGGGTACATGTGTTATCCTGCTAACTGAGCATCAGTCCTCTGCCAATGTGCATTCGTTAGCATGAGTGGGACTGGCCTGGTTGCACAGAAAAGGCTTTAAAGTTTGTGGCTTCCATACTGTTTTCCATCTCAGTGCCCTTCATTGGAGACTTACACAGTGCAGACACCAGAAACTAAAGGGGAGAACCTAGGAACCCCCAAGAGCTCGGGCTTTAAGTAACTATGTAGATCTCCCTATTGGATACAAAATTTGTGCCATGGTTTAGCCCCAGCATAGTACTGTAGGCAAGCTTCCTATCTGCTAGTGCCAGCTTTAAAAATGTGAATTAGTGAAGTAATGTTTGCTGGTCGCCCTCAGAGCAGACTGTTGCAGCCCTTGTGTAGTCATGGAGCTACAGGTCCCAGCATTCAAGCATTTTTCTGGGAAATGCAGCTTTCCAACATCATGAGAACCACTGAGCTGCAGAACACATAAGGCCTTTTATCACTCTTAGTGCAGGAAACACAATTCTGTCTGCCATTCCAAAGCTGTCCAGGCTGCCTATTAATTGTATGTCATTGATGACAGTGGCTGCAAAGCTTGATAGATTTCTATCCCGGGAACGAACCTGCTACCAGGGAGTCAAAGAGTGACAGCTGCTATCTGAGGCTCCTCACATAAGTCAGTCACCTAACTTGCCGTCAATTGATGGAGTCTCCATGCTGCTTGGTTAGCATTGTTGCTGTATATTTGTACCTAACTAATGTGTGATAATTTGTCAGTGACCTGAACACAGAGCTGCAAGTTTCCTGCTGCACTGCCTGCTGGCGAAATGTGACAAAGCAGTACAGCTATGGTTAGCTAAGGTAAAACCTTTCAATGTAACTACAGGCAGGTATCCCTGGAAAAAAAGGGGTATCTATCTTTTATATTTTTAAAACCCCTTTGACCCAAAAAAGCTATTCAGCTACTTCTAGCCAGTCTTTAGTTTTACCCACCTGTGCTGTTTAGTCTTCATCGGCTTGATGAAAATGGAAAAAAAAGGCAGATGCTGCTAATGTGAAGACATTGCAGATGTATGGCAGCATCTCACACGGTGTCATAGCCTGGTGTCCAGTAATATACCCAGAGGACTCCCAGGATTTAGGTACAAGGATTGCAAACTTGTTAGTGTTATCTTGATCATGTCTCCAAGTCAGTGCCTGGGTTGGGTGCCGCCTATGACAATATGGCTGAGCATACGCGCTGACTGTGAGACAAACATGAGGATGGAATACCGAGTGGGCGCATGCCCTGGACCTGGTCAAGTTATCAGGATAAAAAGTAACGTTAAGCTAGTGAAGTAGAATTGTACATACATTATTCAGTATATCCTGTATAAATATATTTATGAAAGTCTGAGCTTGGCTATCCTACTCATGTAGACCTACAAGGCGCTTCGTGCCCAAAGTGAAAGGCCAATGCTTAGCTTTGATTTTCTACAACAATTGGATAGCCGCAGGCTGTTTACTTGTGTTCCAAGAAAATGAAGGATTAGACGCGCTTTTAACACCAGTCTGCCTCTTTATAAAGAACAATTTGTTTGGATTGTATATTAGTTCTCAATCACAGCATTCACCAGGAATAGATGTGGATTCTGGATATGTAAGGCCACACAAGGCCCAGCGTGGATTGTAATGATCGGTGATGATGACCAAAGATGCTAAAGTGTCCGAGATACTCAATACTCATAATAATATTCAGTAAACTCTTCCCTTATCTCCATATAGAAGGTAACCATCCCTCTGCTGTGCTCTGTAAATAGAGGAATGGAAACGTGATGGCGACTTATGTCTGAGCACTGCTATTCATAGTGAACATTCCAGCGGTCTATAAGTACCACACCGTCATATGTATGGAGAGCTCTGCATATACCCGTGTGATTATAGCTGGCAGGAGAATGTAGCCCTATGGTCAGTATAAGGAGCAAATAAGTGGGCATTCTAGGATTCTAAAGGTTTTGCATCATGTTTTGTAACTTTTCACATCCTCTCCATAAGTACAAGAGGAGTCCCCTGTATACTGTGTGCTGTCCTCATAGGGACTGCAGTGCCGCTCACAGCACAAAGACGCAAAGATTGAATCTGCAAATCAATGACAGTCAAAAATCCTTTTTTACTCCTAATTATAAATTCTGATTTAGTAACTAAAAAGTATTACATATAAGAGAAGTCAGCAATGGTTGCCCATGTAACTCAGCACTTTGCATGCAGAGATAACTCATAGCAATGCACATAGAACCCACTTCCAGGTCTTACCTTTGAAGAAGAGTGTAATGAATCGATGATCTGCCCCTTTTATCTGAGAAAGGGTAGACTCATTTTTAAATCAAAAACTGAATAAAGGAGGTAAAGGTAACAATACAAGTGAGGGGATGCTGCTGTATAGCTGTCATTACCCTGGTATCTGCCAATTCCTTCTACTTATGTGGTCACCATGCCATGTGGAAGAGATCCAAGCCCAAGGCAAATACCTTCAGATAGTCAGTATTTGTTTGGCGTGGTTTAGGTGCGCACCTTAATTCTTATATTGAATTTTCCCACCTTGATACAAGTTGACTTTAATCTCGGCAACGGACACCAAGTACTTTGGTCATCTTCACCCCTGGGCCTCATACAAAAATGTGTCCAAGTTCTTATTGTCTATAATAACAGGATTCATTATTTTATCCTGGAACATAAAATCAGTTCAGGGTAGCAGAACCAACAAGAACCGGCCTTCCCCATCCACTTGTAAACTTTAGCAGTTCCTGCAGTGCCAAAGTATGGCTCGCCAGTGACCTCTTGGCTATGGTTGGGTCTAAGCTGGAAATTCAGCATATTGTAATGTGCTGTACACGTGCACTCCTATATTCAGTGAATCCTACACAAGTGAATGTATATACTGTATATTTTTTTAATTATTTTAACTGTTGCTCAACACAGTTGCTGATTTCTTTGTAATGTATTATCAACACTTAACTGCACTGCAGGTAGGTAACCGCATGGTGGAAAGTTATCTGCAACACTAATGTGGGGCTCCCGGCTTGCCACATGCCACCTGGTCTTGCCTGTGTGCAGTCCTGTGTTTTCGGGGTCTCATTCACGCCTGTCCCTCGTGAAAACCACATGGGGTAGACGTGTCAGCCATACTTCACAAGTAATACTGCAGAAGCACCTTCTGTCCATTGATATCCCCAGCAGCTAATCTCCAGGTACGCCTCGTCCAATGGGATCACATCCAAAAACTCACCTCCCATCATGCACCACTCCTCTCACAGTCCATGTGCAGACTCTGCATTTTTAAGCCACCTTTTTTCTACTGTTTTTAAATACTGTATAATAGAATTAAAGCGATTTCTTCATTTCCAATAAAACAGGAGTAAAGGCTGAGTCATTGTATATTTTGTGTCGGTATGGAGTTTTATGCCTTGGATAGGTGAAGAAACAGAAACAAACTGTAGCAGAGTCTGTATCATAGGATGAGCCATGTATATAAGAATACCACCAAGTGTATGCATACGCGTTATTTAGGTAAGTCAAAGGATCGTCTCATAATTAGAATTCATGTAGAAAAAGCTTTTAATGTACTCTGGGCATTAGAGGAGAGATTAGAAAGCTTCAGTCACTAATGAGAGAGAGAGCAAGTGAGCTGAGCTGCTGAGTTACTGCTTGGGGGGAGCAGGGTGATCTGAGTTACTGATGGGAAAAGAAAGCAGTGTGAACTGAGCTGCAGAGATACCACTGGGGGGGGAAGGGGTGGGGGAGCTGAGCTGCTGAGCTTTTACTAGGAGGAGGGGGCAAGGTGATCTGAGCTACTGCTGGGAGGGGGAAACCGTATGGACTGATCTGCTGAGAGGGTCTAGATACATTCAGTACACAGCGGGTGTGCTTAGCTACTGCTGGGAACAGGAATGAGTATGAGCTAAGTTGCTAGGAACACTTGGATAATTTCAGTACTTCTTCTTCAAACTTTTTTTTGGCATACATTGCCCCATGGTGCTTGCTGAGCTGCCAATACAAGGCTGGGGAGGGCAGGGTGATCTAAGCTGCTGAGTCTCTGCTGGGTGAAAGGATCTGGGTGAGCTGAGGTGCTGAGAGAAGAACTTGCTTCCGCCTCTATTGTGAACTTTAGAGTTGTATTGCTCCACAATGGAGTTACAGACATCAGTGAGAGTTTCTTTTAAGGCTCTTTTACTTTGTTCTTAAAAATACAAATGCTTGAATGTTTATACCTTGGCCACAGGTTTATAAATACCCTCAAACTTCTACTTAAACAAGTAGTAAAAAAAAAGCATTCAAATTATTATTGTTCCATGTAATCTTTACACCCCCTTATCAGAATTAAATCTCCATCTTCAAAAATACAAACCTCCGCACATTGGGCCTAATTTATTAAAGCTCTCCAAGACTAGAGAGGATATACGTTTATCAGTGAAGCTGGGTGATCCAAAAAATCTGGATTGAAAACATTTGCTTGAAAACAAATGACTTAACAATAACAAATAACGAAATTCATTCCAGGTTTCCTGGATCACCGTGACTCAGAGGTAAGTTCTCTGGCCTTTGCAGTGCTGGGTCCCAGGTTCAAATCACAGCCAGGGCACGATCTGCATGGAGTTTGCAGGTTCTCTCTGTGTTTGCATGGGTTTCCTCCGGGTACTCTGGTTTCCTTACACATCCCAAAAACATGGTTAGGTTAGGTTAGGTTTATTGTCTTCCCCCAAAAATTGACCTTAGCCTGTATTAATGACATTTGCCCCTTTGAAGGACAGCTAGAGACATGACTAAGGACTTTGTACAGCGCTGTGTAATATGATGGCGCTATATACATACTATGTAATATTAATCACTGATGAAGGTGTATCCTCTCCAGCCTAGAGTGAATTTTATTCGATAAGTTAATGGCATCGATAAGTTAATGGCATCAAGTTAATATTCTAGGCTTAGGTTAATGGCATCAGTTTGAGACTCCTCGGAGATTGTTTCGAATATATCAGGCAGTGCATTTAACCTGCAGTTGCCCTTCTTTAAGCAAATCTTATCATTCTGAATGGGGCTGCAAAACCTGCAATGAAGAACATTATACCCTTTCAACACTTACTTATTTAAACTGCACCCGGTACAGTGTGAATGCACCCGGGCTCCTCATAACACAGTTCATACATATGACACCAAAGCAAAAACTGCCCACAGGACCTTTATTAGGTGGCATTGCAGCCGGTAATGCACAGACAAGTCTCGGTAGACTTGGTACAATTGGCAGAAATAAAAATAAGGTCCATCACACCATCCTCCACCATCATCGTTCACAAATACAGAAAACACTTCCATCTACTGTCTCAGCTGTAAAAGTTGTGTGTGTGCTTACAGGGGGTCATTCATATTGAATACAATTCTTTTTATTGCGTAATAGAGACATCTATTTTTTTTTTCTCGGATGCGTGTCGGGGACAACAGATGCTATATAAATTCACAAAAAAAATAGAAATATTATAACGAAAAAAAAAACAATGTTTTTATTTTCTCAGACATTATAGATACAGCATCACAGTCACAAATAAAATGCAAGAATAATGAAGTGTAAAAGCACAGCACTGCAGGGAAAGCACCAAGATGCATAGCTGTCACATAACGGATATACAGTACGTATCTTTTCCATAACTTAATCATAAAAATATATATATATTATATATATATATGTTATATATGTATCAATCATGTAGACCTTTAATGAATAGTTTTTTTTATCTTGCTGCCATCACATTAAATACATTTCTTTTTTTTTTTTTAAACACTTTATGTAATTTATTTTTATTTCATAAAATCATATATTTCTGAACAGCTTTTGGAAAATAGTGGCTCGCTCCAGCAGTGTTAATGTGAATGTGGTACCACCTGCGGCTGCAACGCTACAACACTAGAAGCACCATAGGACGAGAGTCTGACATTTCAATTCACGCTTCACTTCAAAAAAATAAAAGTAACCTTAAGAACTGGCAAGCTTAATATTCAGGCCCCATCCACAATTCTCAGTCCACAAGACGAACAAGCACACACTCAAGGCTCTTAGGGATGACTGAAATTTTACCTTCAGGAAATTTTGGTAAAAATTTGCGTCAGTGTTGGTTTTTAATGGGCTATAGGTGGCTCATGAGGGTTAGGGAAGCTCTTTCCAATTACACTGGACTTCAGTGCTAAAAAATTGCCCCTTGGTTGCTGATATTGAAGAATCCTATTCTTTAAACCATTTGTTTAATAACAAAGCCATGTGATTCCCTTTCAGTGCTGATGTTGTCACCATATGGCTTTATAATCCTGAACCCGTAACTCTGTAGTGAAATCACGTTGCTTAGAGTGTGGAGAGGATATATATAAAGTATATACTCAAGCATAAACAGATCCATAAATCAAGGTTTTACCCTTACCTGAAAATACAGGTAAATGCTTTGACTCGAGTATAAACTGAGGACACATATGCCCATCACTGCTAATAATCAAAACAAAAACCATGAATGTGAATAAATACACCATGGTGTTATTTTTAAAACCTTTATTTGGAAGGGGTCTTGCTTTTTCCTCTTTGTAAAAGGTTAAAGTATTTTATACTTTTAAGTTGGTTATGGTGGGTCACATGCTCTCAAATGATTATTGTAATACTAGATAGTGTGTCCTCATCACATAGTGGTATGACCAGAGAATAAACTGAGATTCTTTTTCTAAAGGGATTTTCAAAACAAAGCTAGGTTTATATTTGAATATATATATATATATATTTATGTATTTAAATTGTATTTGTCACCAGGGCTGTAATAATATGATATTATATGATAGCACAGACATTGACTAAACACGTCATTCTGCCTAAAGTCCAGTTGCCCCAATATATATATCCACTAAATGTCCTCTACTTCATCCACAATAGGAAGAAGTGTGGCTTGTGGCAATAAAGATGAAGTATATGTATAAATATTAAATCTCTCTATATCTATAATGTAGAAATAGTCTATAATATAGAAATATAAGTGACAGGTGCAATCAATGCTGCTGTTTTACTAATAAGTAACTCTTTGCTCTTTGTGAGGGTCTCCATGTGGGGAGCAGGAAAGCTTTCACAATATTATATATAGGATGAGAAGGTAAAAACCAAAAGACTTGGCAGGAACAGAGTCCCCTGGACTTCCTTGGGGCCTTGGCATAGATGTGACAGCTCCAAGCTTGAAATGTAGTGCAGCAGGAGGTGTCAGGAAATGTTTTAGGGATATTTTATCTGGGTTATATGTTGCTGTTTTTGTATTGTTACTATTGGGCTAGCATTAGTATTTTATCTAAAATAAAGTAGATGTGGTCCTCATAAAATATTATGAATACATTTTAATTACAATGTATTCCAATGTTCCATTTAACTTTGTCCCACCTCTATTGGGTGCCATATGGTACAAAATGACAACTTCAACAATGTGCACATAGTCCAGTGCTCAACCCAGGAATTTCCAAAAGCTGGGTGGGAAAAAATTGTAGGTGTGTAGAAGCCCCCAAATTGTGATCCAATTCCTAAGTAACCACCCAAAAACAGCTGGGTGGTTGCTAAAAAGTGCCCGGTGCACCCGGCTAAAAGAGGCTTGGGAGAACACTGTAGTCCTGAGTACAGTGCTACAGCCGTCTGGCATTCCTATGCATATACTGACTTTAGGAAAGTCAGAGGCACCCACTGCCATTGTTGGGTCTGAGGTTAGTTCTTTCAGGCAGCAAGCAGTGCATTGTGGGTTGCAGGTAAGGGGTTTCCTAGTAAATTCCATACTAAATATTAGACATTATCTGGTCAGTCCAGGGGAGCTCTAGGCACGATATGTGTATATGATTGGGGGTAATTTGGCTTTATGGTACTTTTGGTGTTTGGCAGTTCATCTGTTTGCATTGCCTTGATTACAGGTTTAAACCTGCACTGGCCTAGGAATGTAGACGCAGGCACCAAGGGTCCTGTATATGCCATAGTTGAGTTTCCTGAGAATCTGAAAAGCCATCTAACCACTTCCTTTCACTGACCATCCCTCTGCCTTGTGCATTGTCCGCCTCCCTGCTGGTCAGACACAGAAGCAAAGCAAGAGTAGAGCAGAGAGCAGAGTAAAGCAGAGCTCCAACTGTCCAACTGTAGAATAGGACAAACTCATAGAAACCAACACAGACAATATGAAGACTCCTTTCGATGGCTTTGAAGTCCTAAAAGTACAGAATGTATACTCTACAGCAATGTTTCTTAACCAGGGTTCCTCCAGAGGTTGCTGGGGGTTCCTTGAGCAATCAGCACTTTGTACTTGGGTCACTGTAACTGATGACCACCATGCTAATATACTGTGAGCTGTGGATATATATTATTTATAGCCGGATATTCCCTAGGAGTTTTTTTAAGGGTTGCCTCATGTTTAAAAGGTGGAAAAACTCTACAGCCACCACTGGTGGTTTTCAAAGCCCAAAATGTGAAAGCTGGAGATGGCGTTATTAATGATCTGACCACCAAAGGCAAAAGAAGATTGACAAGTAAGAAATTTCCTATTCCAGAGAAGATTGGACGCCCTCAGCGCTGTACATCCATACTTGTGCCGTGTGTTTTGTCACTCTAGAGCTGTGTAAATAATGTCAGCCTATGAAAAAAAAAAACTGCAGCACAGTTCTTAAAAAAGGAAATTGTCACATCCATGAATACCCTACAAAAAACTTCTGATAATCACATGACTGTAACTCAGAATTTGTATTTGTGCAATAGCTACTCAATTCTGCATTACAAAATAAAAGCAGTCCCTCCCCCAACTGTGTACAGGGCAATTTGGTTTTTAATGGACTTTGGTTATCCCAGCTGACTACATTTACAAACGGAATGGCTCTCTGTGATGCTAAGACTCGTCGTTTCAAACCTCTGCCATCTCCAATACTTCACAAAGCCCAAACTGTGTCCCAGTACACATAGCAATGATCCCTTTAAATAATAATTACGTGGAGGCAAGGCACAGCCTATACAACTTAAAGAAAACATAAATAATAAAAAATGCAAAAAAAAAAAAACCAATCATATAATAAAAAAAACAGCAGAAAGGCCCTTAAAAGTCTGGAGTTTGTGCTATTTCTGTTTTCCTATAGGCTGGGTAAATTCATGTCAGTCTCTTTTAATTTTTCATGAGCATCACATATCAAAAAATAAATAAAGGAATCCAATTATTAGAATTTTTTTACTTCTCCGTCAGTCATTTTCAGGATTTTTACAATTAAATTTTACTTTCTGTGCTTTCAGTATAGTCTTCAGTTTATTAGGAAGTTTGGAGATTTCGGTCGGACCATCGGATAAGATCCTGGATATTTTATCACACACTGGCCAATTGTTCCATTGAATGGTGGATTGAAAATGGAAGAGCCATCGGGGAACCAACTGTACTTGGAATTCCAAAATCACTTGTCACCAAGGTAATGGGTTTGGCTGTAGTTTATATTTTCTAATGGTAATGGAATAAACTTTCATTTCCCAGCGATAACGGAACACGCTTGTTCATTTTGAAAAGAGAATTGTTATGTTCCTTCTTGGATGACTTTGGAGTCAACTAATTGGGAAAAAAGTATGTTTTGTAAGGAGGGGCCAATAGAGAATAATAAGTGCTTACTAAAAGGACTTTTAGTATCTCCAATAAATATTTAACACTTGATCCAGCGTGATCTTCAGGTTTATATAGAAAAGGTGATAAGATTTCTGGTTAACAACACTGTAAAATTGCGGGATAGGGAGCAGAAGACAACTTATATTTGAGGAAGTCCACTATGAGATGAGTTTTGCATGCTCCACCATTTAGGATACTGAAATGTTTAGGTAATGAAGGGTTTTTATTTTTGGGTAGTTAGAAGATCACTGGAGTGTTGGCCACCAGGTGGCGATGTGGCCCAAGACTGCAAACCCGGTTCCCTCTGCGGTCCATGGCACCTAACAATCCAGAAACTCACGTCAATGAATTAAGTGGTGGCTTCTAAAACATGGGCAGTGCATGGTAGGGTCATTTGACAGCCACCTAAAGTTTCTCGATGGGATGAGTTTATATCCTTTTCTTACACTGAATAATAACAGCAATTGCAACAAGACGAAAAAACAAGAAATACAAAATGGGAAGGATTCATCATAGGTCGGCGGTGTGACACTGACGTAGATGGCAGGATGCGTGCTGTTTCACTGCTGGACAATATCCGTTCTCCCATAGTGCTTTGCAGTATGCCTAGTCATCCATCAACAGACTGCGGTCATCTCAATCCAGGTTGTGACTGAGGTCTGCATAATGCATTTGAAAACTGGTCCTGATGCTGGAATGGCCAAGCCCAGTAGCTGGTACCACCCCTTGGTTAGCCTCCTCCCATGCTGCCCCAAATGAGCACAATCCTGAGGTATTCAACATTGCTTGTTTGTGCTAATATTAGGCATATGTTGCAGGGCGGTGGGGGGGAGGGAAAGGACTCGGTAGGGTCCAAGGAGAAGGTGGTCTGTACAGGAACCAGCAACGTGGGAAGAGGCAAGAAGCAGTCTGTGGGACCTTGCCTTGAGGAGACCACCACACGCACAAACACTGCAATTTCACTCCAACATGGCATCCAGCTGGTCTGCAAGGTCATCAAACATGCTGCCAATGTCATCCAGAATACTGACTGTGCTCTTCTCCTCCAGGGAACTGGCCACACGGGGAAAAATAAACAAAAAAACATGGTCAGACTTTAAACTATGAAGAACCTAAAGTGGACTAGCCAATGAAATAGGTGTGACAGGTGATCAGTGGTTGCTCTTCCAATATGAGCCTACACTGCATTAATAATGTATACTTCATTGGATTACAACATTTTTCTGGTCTAATCTTAATATATAAATATATAGTAGTGAGATCTTGAGATTTTGCTAGGCACCACAGGCCTTCATCAAGAATATAGAGACCATCAAGGGCACCACGGACTTGCAAGGTGCCAGCCTTGCCTAATACACATGGTCTGCAGGTCGGCACTTACTCTTTCTGTGAATCCTCCTGTTTGATCTTCTCCTCCACAGCTTGCAGCGCTGCAGCAAGTGATGCGCTAGTCTCCTCCAGCTTCTGCTGCGCGGCCTCGTTACTCCCTCCCTCCATGGAAGAGCTGGTGATGGACAGTCTGGGGGGCTTGACCGGAACCTGTAGAGGGTGACCCGGAGTCAGGGGCTTAGCGGGGCTGGAGCACAGGGAAGGGGGAGTGCTGGAAGGTTTGATGTTGTTCGGTTGCTTGACGGGAGAAGGGGCTGGAGTTGAACTGGCACTAGAGGACTGAATAATGGCATGAGGTTTTGGGGGTTTGGGGGCTATTGGGGGAGGAGTAGGTTTGGGGGAGACAGGAGGAGGTGTCCCCATTACCTTCTTTACTTCTGAAATACAAAAGAGAAAGTTTAGTTAGATGATATTTTAAGATTTTAATAAATTCTACTACTAAAATAGCCTTCCTAGACCAATTACGTTGGTTACATTTCCTAAATACATTTCGGGTAAAACAAAAGGTGGGCAAAGCCTTGCAGTTTATTTTCCTTAAAAATCACCCACAACCCTGCATAGTAAATCCTGTGTCTTGCCAGTGCAGAAGCAGTGATCTCTTTGCAGAGATCTGACATGCCCCATGCAGCGTGAGACTCAGATCTGGGCAGTATGAGCTTCGCTTATTGCAGACCTATAGGTCTGTCTCAGATGAGAATGTCAGACCTCTGTAGAGTCAATGTTCAGTCCACTTGAATGGAGTATTTTAGGAATAAATGCACCATGGAGGGTTCAATCAGCCCTGACATCTTACCCTGGATCCTCCAACAAAAGGATCTCCCTGCCATGAAATGTCAGCTCCCTTAGATATTGAACCAAATAGTTTCTGCTGTCCTCTTCCTTAGAAAACCTATAGCTTATAATTGTTGTGTTAGCCATTAAAAATGAAAAGCTGAATAACCCAACATACATATAATGAGTAATATAACACGCCACATCTGACCACACACTATGAAGGGGGTCACAGTTTTAATGTGCATTTTACTGCCTGGTATGACAATGGTCTTATTGTTCTCTTGATTGTTACAAGGTGTGCATATACTATTCCTTTATGCAGCCCTTAGATAAGGACTTCTGAACCACATCCATATTGCTTGTAATATGGCTACTAACCCAGCACCACCATCACCACCGGGCAGTATGGGCATTGCCAGCCAGACCAATCCTATCATAACGAGCTTCCCTTTCAGATCCGCAGATCTGCAGCAGATTTGTCTGTCTGTATTTATAGGACACACATTCCAGGATTCCACGACAATATTCCAGACATCAGGGGGCAGCTGTAATCAGGGTAGTTGCTATTGACAACACAGACACTTTTCTGCACTTGGTATTATTCTTCTCACCACTTTGTGTGAATACGAGCTAGCACGTGGCTGATATAATCCAATTAGAAATCTTCTTGAGCTTCCAGGCTGAGAGGATTACTATCAGAAGGCTAAATCTGTTTTTGAACATAATTCTAATATTCATGACACTTCATGTAATCTTCTCTCTATGTGGAGATATGGAGGGAGGTCTATGGCACAAAGCCAGAGTAAATGACAAATTTAGTGGCAGCCACTGCTATCCTGTCAGAACTAATATGATAAATTGTACTGATTGTCCTGCATGGAGATTTCTGCCTTTAGTGGCACATGCTGGGTTTTATATAGTTCGCTGTTCTGACCTGTGATCCATTCTTCAGGATTAACTTCCTTTGTGACTAGGACATCATATAATCAAATATCAGAAGCCACAAAGAAAGCTGATGCTGGAGTTGGGTCTAAAAAGTCCTATAGGAACACTAACCTTTACCATGCCTACCTATCAATAAGACACCATGGCACAGTATGTTTCTTTATCCCGCTGCATTCGCTTCCCCAACGCAAAAGTTTTCAGCTCTTTTTTTAGTAATGGCAACCTTGAATTTCTTCAGAAGTAAAATTTTTTACACTTTTTTATCATATGAATTTGATCAGCCGAAAACAATTTTGTGCTTTGCATTTATTTAGGAAAATAAAAGTTTTGCTCTAACCCCCATCCCTTGTATATAACTACCTTCCCCACAGCTGGAGGCAAAGAAAATATGCGCTACTTGGGTATAAAGGGCATTTGCTTACACATGCAATGCTTTCTGCTTCAAAAAATACACAGTGATCGTGCCTTAACACCAAAATTTAAAATGTAAAAGTTAAAATATAGCCCACCCCCTAATTGGAAATGATTCCTTTTCCCCCAGCAGTTGAGGGTCTTCCATTCTTTCTGACAATCAGGGCTTTTGGAAGACCATTGATGTCTTTATGTACAATACAAGACCAATGTAAATGTAAATGCAGACATTGGAGAGCCTAGGAGTGGCACAGCATTGACTTATGGGACCAGTTGTGCCTTCAGAAGGAAGGAATATGGTAAGCATTACTGCCTATTCACATTCTAGTATACACAAATTTAATGCTTGCGGTGGGAAGGGGGGTGGCCATTGCAAAGATACTTTTTTTTAGCTACCTTGTCCCCCTACTAACCCAGTGTGATATGCAGGGATAGCTACCCAGTCATGCTGAGACCAATAAGACAGTCAAAGGCATGAAGATTTCCCATCCCATCTCTTTTTATTGGTTTAGGTGTTATCTTACCTCCTCCAGGACCTGGCACTGGGGCTTTCTTTGTGGGTGTGGATACGGACGGTGGCGGGCCCTTTCCAGCAGGCTGTATTATGGTAGGCTTTGGTGAGACAGGAGGCTTAATGCTGCGTTCTGGAGTCTGTACTATTTGCTCCGTACTGTCCTGTCGCCCTGGCCCTCCCACATTCATGTCTGAAACAGGGCGGCGCTTTACGGTGCCCATCCCATTCTGATATACAGCTAAAGGCTCCACCCCCATTCCTCCTTCTTTGTCTCGAGGTTTCGGCCTCCGCTTGACTGTGTCTGATTCTGTCAACAGAAATTTCACATCTCCAGAATGTTGGCCCTGTCTTGCTTTGACACGACGCTTCAGAGTCACACTGGACTCAACAGAGGTCAAGTCCGTGTGTTTGGCAGACTCCACAAGTTGTAAGTCTCCGTGCTCTGTCCGTGATGGCCGTGGGCGGTGCTTAATAGTCTGTTTGCGTTCTTCTGCAAATGGTATCACATCAGAAGGACTTCGTGGGGAATCTGGTTGCCTTGCCACTTCTTGTCGCTCTCTTCGAGCTGCTGCCACCAATCCAGTTACTGGTCCACTGATGGTTCGCCGACGGTTAACAACCTCTCCATCCAGGCCAATGGCTTCACGGTGTTTGACACCAGCCACAATGCCTGGAAGTCGGTGAAGTTCAGGGCTGCCCGGATGAGGTAGGAGGTGAGTACAGTAGCCATCAGATCCTCTTGGCCTCTGACCAGTCAGTGCCCTTGGTCCACCACCAATGGATGACAATTCTAGCATAGCAGCAATACTCTTTACACTACCAGCACTTCCAGTGTCCACTACACCACCAAAGTCACTTGCTCTCCTTTGTTCCCGGTAACCCTCTCCTCCTGCATCCTCAGCAGACAATCCATCGCCAAGGTTGGTCCCAGAGATGGCAGAGCTCGAACGCTTCGGTGGTGGTGGAGGGGGCCCTTTTTTTCTGGGGCGCACTGCAAATGATTGACTGCGATTAACATTTTTGTCAGCGCCAGCCTGTGCTCTTACAGAGTGGCTTCTGCCAACTCGCCTCTGGCCCGTGCCATATGGACCCCCATCAATAACTAACAATTCTTCTCTCTCTCCATCGGATCCTGCATAACGGTTTAGGCTATGGGCCCGTTTTTTGGGTCGGCCGTGATCACCCCTCTCTCCGTCCTCCACATCTTCATCTTCACCCTCACTACCTGCCGGTGGAAGGCATAGCACTGGAACTGACACTGGTAGCACGGGCACTGCCTGTGTCAAGTGAGCAGGAGCTCCTTCACCTTCGATGGGTTGTGGAAGAACATAGGCAAAACCTCGGTGTGTAGGAGACTGAGGAAGAGAGCGGGGAGACATGGGTCGGTCTGATGGTGGAAGAAGCTGGGGTGTTGGCTTGACTTTGGCAGTAGCTTGAGGGGTGTTTACAGTTTGTGGGGAAGAAGGCGTCCCTTTCGTTGGGGTTTGTGGAGGAGTGTATGTCTGCCCTCCTGGAGGAGGGAATGACTGGCGGGGTTTGCCTGGCACAGGTGGCACACTGGCCCTCTTTATTGAATGTCCTTGTCTGAGAGGTCTGGACTCACTCGCCACTTCCTCTCTCTTTACATCTTCGGTTAAATATTCCTGGCTCTTAGACATAGGAGAGCTGGGCGCCTTGGTTCCATCTCCTAAGAGTTCCTGCGAACTGCTGATATGCCTAGCTCTGCCACTCAGGCTGCTTTCGTGGAGAAGCCTTGCTCCTGAGGGACCTCGATAAGATCCTTCTCGATGGTGCACCACGTGGTTAATCTGTTTTTCCCAGCCGTCAGGAGTCTCTCAAGTCATGGCTGCTTGCAGCTCATCACTCAGTTCGCTGTCCTGAAAGGTTTTCATTTTAGGGGACTGGCATTCTCCACTGTCTGGAGGAGGAGAATCAATGCTCATTGCATCGATGCTCTTCTGAGGTGGCCTCCTTCTCATGCTGCCTGAGTCAAATTTGCCATACTCTGACCTCTGGATCTCCGCCAACTTCTTCACAGCCAACATCAACTTTTTTTGGTGACCTTAAATTGGGAGAAAGTAAAAAAAGGACAGTGAATTCTGGATGCCAGGGCCAGTAAGAAACACTGTTACTTGCTCAATCAGGCCATAGAGCCAATATCTGCTGATAACCCTCTACAACCTCCATACCCCGGTAAGGTATACTTAACCATGCATGTTCCATCATCACTTTCTTGCTGCAGGAATAGACCCTGATTTATAATGGTGAGGAACACCCCCATGTGACTATGTTTAGACCTAGCAATTGGTCACCCTGGTCCAAGCACTGTCACATAGGAGAGGTCACACGTTCTCACGAGCCCTGAAACAGAGCCCCATTGGCTGGGGTGTGAGTTTGATCTTAGGACTTGAAGGTGATATAAATCCTTTATCTCCTGTATGTATTTTATATGACTGTTATGTATTTTACTGTTTGCCTGGAGATCAGCTTTAAAACACACACACATGTATAATCCAATAATATACATGTTTCTAGGCTGCTTGTCCCATCCAGGAGTGACACAGTCTTCCTTACCCAGTTTAGTAATTCCAATCTCCTGCAAGTCTTCCCATGTGATATCAGTGATAAAATCAATATTCTCGTAGCCGTTCTCAACCAGCAATTTGTAATACTGACCCAGTCCGATCATTGACAGCCAGAGGGACAGATTGGCCTGAGGAGACAAGATAATAAAAGTTCTATTTATCTTTGTAAATGTCAGGACTGAACTACAAAAACTTTGTCAGGTAAAATATCCTTAATATATGTCTTTCGACTGTGTATTTAGCAGCTTTTTAGGATTCAGCTATATTAGTTTTAGGATGCCAATATCTCTTGCAGTACCCTGGTGATCTAAGACAACCTACACACTGCCTGTACACTAAACAGAATGTACCCCTATGCCCACCACCCACCTTACCAATTGCTTTTGCATTGAACTTTACAGGAAATAAAACCGTGATAATGTCTTAAGGTTGTTTAGAGTCCAAGGAGTCTATTTTAAAGCAATGAATCTGAGATTCACTGAAACACTCCCTGGTGGAGAATCAATTCTTGTCATTGAAACACATCGACCTGGAAGATTCTTTCCCAGAGAAAGTTTTAGTGAATGTCAGAGTCACTTCTTCACAACATGTCTGTAATAAAATATTACAATTATGGTAAACATATTTTAGTGGTTCAATAGCCCTGCTTTATGCAGATGGATGTTGAAGCTTAATCAGGTGGCCAGTCAAGGCTGCTAGACCAATTACCTGATATTATTTATCTGAAGAACCCACTTTAAGTTCATTTAGTTCATAAAAAGATTTCAGCTCGATGAGCCCTTATGAAGCTGGATTAGTGAAACCTGAAATACATTAGCTATATGTGATATTACCTACAATAAATAAAGGTGTACTGGACTCAAAACAACCGGGTGGTAGTCTGAACCTTCTACCTAATACTGATATTATGAGGACATCACTGGGCCCATCGGCATCTGGAGCACTGCCTTTGTCCCAAATATTAACTTTGTCCTAAATAATATCAAGGGCCAGCCTTCCAGTAATATTACAATATTATTACAATATCACTGAACCCTACAGGAAGCAAATTCCAGTTGTGAAGCAGTAGGTAGGAATGTTGTTGTAGTCCCATTTCGAATGCACTTAGCAAAGTCAGACAAATGTGGTGCTCGGGTGATGGTGGCAAATAAGAAGCCTCCCGACAACATCCAACTGTTCTTGTGAAAACCTTACACCAACACGTTCCCAGCCGATGCAGCCATTTATCATGTCTTATACTCACAGGTTTGTATTCAGGCAACCATTCACCGATGTTTAGGCTACTGATTTCTGAGACAATTTTCTTCCGGTGTCCAGGCTTTGTTACTCCGATGGCGGTAAGATCCTGAATATACCAGAAAGCATTTTATAAAACACTTTATCATTTTTTTTATCATACAACCAATTTTCCTATTTAACTAATGTGGGAAGGAAATATGAAGTCTGTCATCACTGACCTCCTGAAAATGTTTACTGTACCACTGCCTTTGACATCAGCCCTTTCTGAACCACAAATTTGTGATAATCATCTCACAACCAAAGTAAAAATATCATAGTCCTCAGACTTCGGTCAGAAATTATTGAAGCCAACCTCCATATTTCTCTTGGTATTGATTTCCATTATAGGAAAGAACATTGTATAAACTTAAAGCGCCGGATGTACTTTGTTCTAACTGCTACCAACTAATTCAAGGTGATTTGATTGGTTGATTGGGGTGCTAGATATCCCTGCTGCTAAGTACATAAAAGTATATCATAAAAGTATATATCAGCCATGACTGATGAATAGCTACTTTTAGTATTATTAAACAGTAACAATGAGACCTTCCTGTTTTATTTCCCATCTCTGCACCCATTCAATATACAAAACAAACAATAAATTCAACAGAAATAGTGGGAACCCCCCCATAAAGGTCACAGCTGTTGTGCAGGTCTGGAAACTCATTGCAGTGATCTCGCCCATAGAAATGATACTGTCAAGTGGTTTAAATTTTAGCTTTGGGTGGTCTGACCCATTCAATCAGGGGACATATGAATTATTTTGGTTCTGTAGGTAAGCTACTGAATCAATCCAATTACCACAGAATTTATATAGCTTACATATGTTGGATGAGCTGGCCCAAGAAGAAACAGAACTGAATCACCTGTGTGAAGCCAAAAAGGTGAAGGAGGTCTGTGACTGAGATCCCAAGATACACACGGCAGAGTGTTAACCATAGAAAGAGCCTATTCTTTCAGAAAAAAATTAAATGTTCTGGTGCTTCTGTCATTATCTTAGAACAGATCTAACCTGTAAAATTAACCTGGCCAAACCCCTAATAAACATTGCCAAAACACATATTTAGGTAAATCACCAAGTATTGGCACTTTTAAGGCTGACAATCATTCAGAGGTTATTTTAGAGGGTTTATAGGTTCCTATTGGGGTTTTACCTAAAATTGGTAAACCCTGTTATCTACGCCTTTTGCGGATCTAGTCTGCTTCTTCAGGAAACCAGGAGATCTAGTATGGATGGACCGGCAAATCATTTCACACAATTTTAGTGATGGACAGAGAAGAAAGCTATGGTGCTGAATACTTCTCACAAATGATGACCACCAGTTATCCTTATCTTTCCCTTTCCAAGGCTTTCAATGGCACCATTTCACATCCATGTAGTACTTTCTAAGTCCATCCACAAGGAAAACATCCTTGTGCGTTTTCCTATATTTGGTCAGACTTTCCTAAATATTGTGTTGCACGCCCTAGGCTTGTTCCTGAAATCGCAAGTTTCACCTTCTCGCCACCCGACTCAGACATATAAGACAAACAAAATTAAAAACCTTCATTACATACAAGATTCTCCTATTGGGGTTTTCCCTAAAATGGGTAAACCCCAAAAGGAGGATCTTGTATGTAATGAAGGTTTTGAATTTCGTTTGTCTGATATGTCTTTTTAAAGTAATTATGTTTTAAGTTAATAATGTGAATTTAATAATATGCCAAAATAACCTCTGAATGATTGTCGGCCTTAAAAGTCCCATTACTTAGTGATTTACCTAAAAATGCGTTCTGGTGCTTCTGTCAACCAACCTCCTCTGAACGGTCTCCAGATCTTAGTGTTGCCCAACCACAATTTAACTTCCAAAAAAAAAAAACTTTGGTAGTCAGGTCCAGAAACCAATGAGCCTTTAATCAAAAAAAGCCTTCATGTGTTTCAATTCACAGTTCGTACCTGTACTGTTCAACAGAGTTGTGAAATGTGTTGAGTTTTTTCTTGTTAGTTAATTGCTGCTGTTTGTTGGTTGAAGCTCATGGGATTCCGGTTACAGAACTACTGATATAGGTCCACCAGTTCTGATAGCAACAAAGGAAATAAAAACCTGCTAGAACCTAAAAAGACCTAACATTGTCAGGCATTCCAGCTAGTGTTATCTAGAAAGATAATACCAGATTAGTGGGCATTCTGTAGTTGCCCCATAAGGCAAACTGGTCCGGGAGCATCATAGAAAAAACTTGAAAAAACAACACTAAACCCAAATTATTTCTTTGCTCTGTCACCATTCTCACCCCACCACCATTACGCTGTCCCCTCTCCTCACCTCTGGGGTCATTCGGCTGATGGTTGGAATGTCATAGCCAGAGTTAATAAAATTGGGAGCATAGACCTGTAGCTGAAACTTGCATAGCCACTGGAACACGGCTTCCGAGCTCTGTAGGGCAGAAAAGAAATGAAGATTTATAAATGTCACAACACGTCAGGAACACAAAAATATTTAACCTAACACATTTATGAGTTTTACATGGATTATATTTTTAATTTTTAAACCCAATTTTTCCTTTTCTTTTACAAGCAATCAACAAGTACCGTATTTTTCGCCGTATAAGACGCTCCGGAATATAAGACGCACCCAATTTTAAAGGAGGAAAATCTAGAAAAAAAAAGATTCTGAAAGATTATTCCCCTTCTGATCACTCATGTGCCATTCATACCGGTATTCCCCTTCTGATCACTCATGTGCCATTCAAATTCCCTTTCTGATCACTCTATGCCTTTCAAATTCCCTTTCTGATCACTCTGTGTCATTCAAAATCCCTTTCTGATCACTCTGTCATTCAAATTCCCCTTCTCATCACTCTGTGCTTTTTTTCCACTGTACGGCAGTTAGGACAGGGAACAGCAGGTGGCGCTGTGCCGGCTTCTTTCGCTCTGCTTTACAGACAGGAGAAGTCACGTGCTGCTGCCAGAGAGAAGAGGAGACAGACGCTGCTGCAGCCAGAGACACACGCAGGATCGGGTATCGGGTGAGTATATTATTTTACTTTCCCCCCCCCAGTTTTGGGGAAGAAAAAGTGCGTCTTATATGGCAAAAAATATGGTAGCGTAAGAGTAACTCCAGCCAAATACACGAAATGTTTATAGAGATCCACCCTTATGTGATCCCTCTATTCCTTCCGTGCAACATAGGAAAAGGTGACTGACACAGCTTTGCAGATTCTGCACCTCTGTCCTATCTTGGCACCCCCTTATACTTTAGGAGATAACAGGATCTTCTGAATTAATACATTCTTTTTGTAGCTTATTCTTGCCCCTTTCATTTTGATATGACGTCCCTGAACAGTTTTGACCTAATCGTCTTGTTTATATTTTTCACATTTTGTAATAATATTCATTCTGTCTTTTTTTTGTTGTTGAAAAATGTATAGAAGAGACTGAAATATAAAATCTTCCCATGGATGACAGCAGACAAGATCAGCCCTTTGTATAAAGTAGGACAGAATGAGTGCAGATATGTCAGGGGACAGGGGAGAGTCAGCTTCGCTTACATGCTGTAATTAGTCACAGCTTGGAGATCAATGCATTGACTGTGGATAAGAATAACCTCGTTCAAGGTGAACCTGTTATATAGATACTCCCGCCGCTAACCTGAGTCTAGGCTGCATAGTGCTGCTTTACAGATAGGGGGCAGGCAAACACAAGAGACTGGAAGGACAGACTAATGCATTGGACCTGATTTATTAAAGCTCTCCAAGGCTGGAGGGGATACACTTTCATCAGTGAAGCTGGCTGATCCAGCAAACCTGGAATGGATTTCCTAATATAATTTTTTATTTGCTATCAAATATTTAGAATCTGGACCAGATCCATTCCAAGTTTGCTGGATCACCCAGCTTCACTGATGAAAATGTATGCTGTCCAGTTTTGGAGAGCTTTAATAAATCAGGCCCAATGAAACTATTATAGTAGCACATACACCAAAAAGTTGAGAAAGGCTGGCGTAGATAAACAAGCAGGACATTTAGTGTAATGACTACTAGAAGTGACATGTTATATGAAGAAATATAAAGTCATCAGACCAAAAAAATACCTTTTTTGTAACAAGGGAGACCCCTTGAAATAACTTTCTGGTCTTCAAGGACCCCCTCCTATAATTACTATATTTACAGCTCACAGTACATTATTGAGGTAGTCAGTGAGAAGAATGCCTCTTACATTGCTGGCCATTGGGAAGAATGTTACCCTTACAGATAGCCAAAAAGATCATTGGTGTCACCTAAACCAAGAGGCAAAAATTGCTCAAGGAACCCCTAACAACCTATGGAGGAACCCGGGTTGACAAACACTGATCTAGATATATTGAGTTTTCCGTTATGATTAGTTTCATCTACCTTTCCTTCAGTCATCGGCTCCATCTTCTTCGAGTGGTCTCCGACTCCGTACGTCTGTTCAATATAGGGGCAGCTTGCTACGCTCTGAGGTCGTGGAGGTCCTTTATACATCAAACAGAATTCATCAGGATATATTTCAAATTGTATATCACTTACTCCAATCCCAGATTTATCCCCGCTTTACTTCTAATCCCAGCAAAGGCATGACAATAAAATTCATAGAGAGGTCACAGGGGAAACAGACAAAGTTTTATCTATGGAGAAAAATTGTTTAAAAGGTACCTTGAGAAAGAATAAGAAATGAAAATATTCACATTCTATCTGGTGTTAATGATTATACACAAGAAAAGTCTTCTCCCCAGCCTCTTTTAGCCGGTCGCACCACCCACCTGGTTACCGTCAGTAACTATCCGGCTGTATTTGGGTGGTTACTGAAAAGTTGGCTCACAATACAGGGGCTGCTACCCACCTACAATTACTTCCCACCTGGCTTAAAAAAAGTTTCTGAGGAGAATACTGAACAATACCGGTTATCTATGACAAAGTACAAAGCAATGCAAGGAATTAGGTTGCCAACAAGACATGCAAAACAACATGAAAACATAAAAGGGTCTTCCACCTTCAGATTACTTCAATGTGTTGGCTTGTACCACCCTGAAGAGGGGTGCAAGGTTCAAGGAATGCAACTAGCAAAACACTCTAACCCATAGCAACTAAATAAAATTTAATTGAAGTCAGGCCAGTATTTATATTCTGATTGGATGCTAGATGTCCTGACCCACTGGGCTTGGATTTATTAAAGCTCTCCAAGGCTGGAGAGGATACACTTTCATGTGAAGATGGGTGATCCAGCAAACCTGGAATGGATTTCTTCAAAGTCATTTGCTAGCAAATGTTTTGAATCCTAGACCAGATCCATTCCAGGTTTGCTGGATCACCCATCTTCACATGAAAGTGAATCCTCTCCAGTCTTGGAGAACCTTAATAAATTAGGCCCACTGTGTTGCTAGACACGTGTTAAATTGCATGCCAAACCAATAACTTTTTCTTTAATTCTGGAGAGGGTGGGGAAGGATTTAAGCTCATGTTATGGTTTTACTGCTATCCGATGCTTTATTAGAACAATCTATCCTCACTTCCATTTCTGTTGACAATGGTCTCACCAGACAGGAAGTGAGTAAAAATATTTGCACAGACAAAAAAAACTGGTTTTTAGTCCTACCCTGCTTCCTTAAACAACATTTGTATTTCTGGCTGTGCTGCTATTGGGGAGTTCTCATTTCCAATCTTGTAAAAGGTTGTCAGCAATTCTGGAAGTGAGCGGAAATCTCTTCAACCAGACCAGCCATGTAATCTAAGGAAAATGCAAGGAACCTGATTTATTAAAGCTCTCTAAAACAAGAGAAGATAGAGTATGATGGGTGAACCTGGGTCATCCAATAAACCTGGAATAGAAATAGTCAAGGGTTAAATACGTTTGCCAAACAATAGGAAATTATTTCATTAAATCCATTCTAGGTTTGCTGGATCACCCAGGTTTTCCCAGGATGGTATATCTTTCCAGTCTTGGAGAGCTTTAATAAATCAGGTCCAGAGAATGCCTTTGTATCTAAAGCTTATGTTACAAGGCCATAGCTTTAGCATACCAGCCAGGGCAGAAAACCTCCCTACATACCCCTCTACACTAGCTATTGGGTCATGTGATATTTCAGGTATAAATGGCACAGGGTTGTCCAATCACAGGAAAACTTTCTTTTGTCTGCCCTCTGTATTCAGGCGTATTTAAAACTCTTTAATTCTCTGATAACCCCTATCACTGACATCCCTTATAACTATAATGACCCGTCCTTTTTTTCACAATAAAACAGAAAGTGACACTGTAATTGTAAAGTGAAGAGACAACAAAGACACTTTGCTTTTCTGTAGCTTTTATATTTGATACTCATAGCTTTATGATTCCAATTTAATTGCAGGTTTTAGTGGTGTAATGTCAGTAGAGATTTTATACTTAGTGACAACTCGCTGGTGACAGGATCACATGTAGAACATTTATCTGTTTGTATAGAGTGGCTCCCTCGCTGCTTTTGTGCTAGTAAGGGAGATTCTGGGTTTGGGTGATTCAGCCGCTGATAAAGTATTGCCAGCGCTAGGATCGCCCAGTTGACAACCCCCATATTAATATATATTGTAACAGCTGGCCAATGAAATCACAGGGTTTTGTCCAGGATGATAGGTACATTTGCCGCAGATACAAGTTAAGCAGAGTATTTTTCTGTTTAGTCAGACAGTTTTCCTTTTGACCTGAAGGTGGGGTTGAAGTACCAGGCTGAGTGACAATGAGCTTCTTGGCCAGGTGAGGGAGCTAAAGAGGTCTGGGTATGAACAGGTGTAACTGTCTCACCTGAAATGCATGCTGGAAATTAGGCCGGGGATATAAACTACCTGCCTGCTTATTCCTGGGGCTCTGTCTTGGCTGGTGAGCTGGAAGAAGGGGAACTGGGGTCTGCAGTCTGGAGTAAAGACACAGACTTTGTTGGGAAAGATATATGGTTAGAGTCCTGCACAGCACTAGGTTGGGCTGGATTGTTAGTAATGGATCTAACACTGAGTTAGAGGCCAAGTGGCCAGGCTTTATTTTTGCTGTTTGTTTTATTTTGCCTGTTTTTGTGTGAAAATAGTATTAGTGAATAAAAACCCTTGTTGCATGGATAACTTGCTGGCTCTGTTTCCTTTTTGAAACACCCCCCCGTTGCTACAGGTGATCTCAAATATATATTTTAGCGTCATGCAAAGAGGCTTATTTAGCATATGACACCAGGGTGTTGTCTAGCAAGGGTAACGGGTAAAGCCTAAATGATAATTAATGAGCTGTCATCTTTTTTTTCACAGTGGAGTAAATCAATGCACACAGATGTAGGAGGTGGCTGTACACATAACCGGTTGCAGAGCTGGTCACTTTCGTTTATCACAGGTTTATCATTTTATTAAATATATATTATTTCCTTGATGTTTTTACTCATTGTACAGCTAGCATTGTGACAGGGTTTTAAGACAACCTGCAATCCGTGAGAATGGAGGTCGTTGCAGTTTCTGAAAACTTTTCCCATGCTGTCCGGATAACGGTCATTCCATTGGTAAGCAGATTTCTGGTTCCTCGTTAGGAATTTCGACATGGATGGACCCACTGGGCCTCACTAAAGCTCTCCAAGACTGGAGATGAACAATTCTTAAAAATCATTTGCTATTTTTTCAGTGAATGTTTTTAATCCTGAACCAGATCTAGTCCTTTGCTGTATGACTTAGCTGTGCTCAACCCAGAATTATTTTTCGTGGGAAGAAATTCTAGTTGGTTGGCAGCCCCTGTATTGTGACCCAACTCATCAGTAACCACCCAAAAAACAGCCGTGTGATTGCGGCTGGGTGGTGTGCCTGGCTAAAAGGGCCGGGGAAGAACACTGCTCAGGTTTTTCCATAATAGCCTATCTTCTCCAGTCTTGGAGAGCTTTGATAAATCAGGTCTGTCGTGTATACAAATGATCAAGCAAATCCAATCAGAAGCTTCCATCTATCGTGTGATTTACCCCATCCCTAAGGTATTCTCCAAGTGGCCATCATTGGCAGCCTTCATATGTATATGATTCCAGATTTGTCTAAAGGCCCTTACAGATATCCAATAATTGTACCTTAAAATGAGTGTTATCCCACAGACATGTTCAGCTTATGCCAAACAGCCTGGCCTGCTCTATAGAGAGGGCAGCACTACATTCCCGATATAACAGCAGCGAGTGTAATGGTCAATCCAAAGCGGCAACACTAAACAATATCACTGGACACCTGTACTGATGTCTCAGGCATTGAAAATACAGCTTTATATGTCCCATCATATTGATATATCACTGATTGGGCTAAAAAGCATCTCAGCTCTTTGCATTGTGTTATCACACAAGGAGGTATAAAACACCAGTACAGTACAAGACATGGAAGGAAACATAAAGGGAAGACACAAGACGAACTAGGAAATCTGCAGAACACAACAAGGAGAAGAGACAACACAGGGTAATGGTGTAGGACAATATGGAAACCATATATTGGGAGAGAACACAACGTAATCTGGGACAACTCAGGAACCTTCAGGACAAGGAGGAAAAAGGAGAACACAAGGACAGCTCATCAGGAATACAGGAAAGCATGGGGTGTATAGGAAGGGATGCAACTCAAAGTTACCAAGCACACATTACTAAGTTTCTTTGTTAGTAAAGGTTATCAGTTCAAGTCCAAGTATAAGCTTATCTGAGAGTGCTCATAGCAAACCATGGCTGTTAATAGGTTATTTGCATACAATACAATGTTAATGGGTTATTTCAGTGCATGTACTAGTTGCTACACTGCATACGTAGTAGCATTGTATACCATTCCATGCATGAAAATAAACACAAGCCCTCATGCGCAAATACTGAGTATAACCACCAACTTTCCCATTTGATGGTAATTACGCCAATGTCCAATCACCAAGAATGAAAATTGAAGAAATATTGTAAAGATCGGCACTGCAGGTTCTCCTTCCTACCATTGCTTTATTACTTTATAGAATGTTTGATCCGTACTAAAAATAAATGTAAACCCTTATTAAATGATATTTAGCACTGTGTATCATAACCTTTTCTTGTTATTTTTTAACAATAATTTTCACTCCGTTATCAATCTCAGTGCTGTGACCCCCTGATATTGACAACAGTGGCCCATGCCTGCATAAAGTATGTTTTAATGGTCATTTGTAGGATGACCGGATTGGGGTAACAGGATAACAATGCAGGAGAACAGCTGTAAGCCATGGACATGTCACCAAATACCAGGAAGTAGGAGTGCTAGCCATTCATGGAAGTATCATTGGGAATTATTTCAATAGAAGAGGTAAATTTATATCATAGATAAATAATGGAGGGCATCAGTGGAAACAATATTCATACTCAGCATTTTGGACATATGCATTGTGTTTATTTTCATGAAAATCCTGCTTCTTAAAATGGATTTTTAATCTTCACGCACCTGTGTGGACCTCACAGGCGTCTCCAGGCTCCTGCCCCAATGCCTTCTGGGAAAGAACAGTTGCGAGCAGCTGAAATGGAACGGACGTGAAGAGAGAACCAAAGAGCATGTAAGAGGAAAAATGTGAGATGAGGAAATATGGAAACGTGATGTTCATGTAAATAGACAGTGCAGCTTCCTAACCCCCCATTACCCATTCTGCAATGCTAAAACATTGTTAATAAAGGGTAACCCGACTTTAGTTTGTCGATAAAACTCACTGCCAGCTATGAAAAAATCAATAGAACTCACTGCCAGCTAGGATTTTCCCAAATTGATGATTTCTATAAAGATTTATAAATCTTTCATAGCAAAATCCACCATTTGGTTTGCAGGATTACAAATTCTAAGAATGCAGCCTAAAAAAAATTATATTTATATGTAAATTAGCAATCAGTACATACACCGCCACTGTGTATGAGAGAAATGAAGACTTTCAGCCCTTTTTATTCCTAGAAACCAGGAAGGCAGCTGCACACATTTGATGGCAGTTTTAATTTTTTCAAATAATTCTCCTAATCCCCAACTATAATAATATTTAAAAAATCTTAACTACAATATTGATGAATCAGTTAGAAGACCTGCTTTGTTAGTGATTTCCCAAGTACTAATTTATCATTTAGATAGGAGGGCATTATTCCTTAATATACCTTGACCCCCTCTGCACTAGCGGGTATAGCGTGGGCACTGCTAGCACTCTGACCGCTCCCAGAACTTCGACCACTGGCGGCGCTTCCTGTACTGCCCATGCTGCTGCGATCACCACCTGGCATGGGAGCAAAAAGAAGTGTGTATTAAACAGATCAGGGGATGGGGTTCAGATTCCTCATCCTTAATCAGCTATGACTTCACTAATAAACCCGGGCAACACTGAAGCACCCCAACTACATCACTCACCCCAGTAGATGCTAAGATTATGAAGAGCACACAGAATAACCTTGGTTTATCGTAATAAGCAAATTTTTACTTGGTAAATAAATATGATTAACAATATTGCTGTAATTAGGTTTACAAGCAAGCCCTGTAGGGATCTTGGTTTCTTTATACAGTGGAAATTTTGTGTTAGCCTAACGTGCTGGTTCAAGTGCACCAGATACCAATGATCTAAAAGACACGGAATCTCATGCCAGTGTGCAACAATGTATTTACCTTATTTTAAAATATACCAGCCCAACCTCAGCAATGTCTAGATGGTTGAACTGTATTTGATCTTGTATCCTATTACCTAACCTTCAGTTAGAAATGTTCCTTGTTTTAAATAGCTTGTTCCCCATCCTTGCTTACTTGTCCTGGTTTCCAACCGGACTTATTTTTCTGCCCTTGGATGATTAACAGCTACAAACCTGTGCCTGTCCTGATGTCAACTTTGTCTTCTAACCAGACATCTATTTTGCATGTCCTGACCTTACCTACAGTATATCTACTAACCAGACATCTATTCTGCCTACCTTGACCTTAACTTTATCTATTAACTAGATATCTATTCTGCATGCCGTAACCTTAACTTTGTCTCCTAACTATATATAAATTCTACATCCCTTGACCTTACCTTTATCTACTAACCAGACATCTATTCTGCTTGCCCTAACCTTAACTTTGACTATAAAGCCCATGCTGCTTGTCCTTATCTGACCTGTCACACTCAAGAATTCCACAATAATACCCTGTGATACATGTGGCTGCTTTTACTTCCATTTTGGCAGCAAACTTCACCTGTTTTGGATAAAGCCCCACCAAGTTGACATCCACAACCCATATCTATCCCAAAGGGATCCTAAACTATTCCAAGTATACAGAGCATTACCCGGCATTGTGCTTCAGTGATGCCCCCAGTTTCTAAAAGAAACAACATAGAAGTTTCACTGCTCTGCAAAGCAGGTCTAGCTTCTGCAGACCTTACAAATATATAATCTCTACAGGACAACTATAAAGACCCAGTGATGTGACGCCAGCCTGCAAGAATCTGATTCCTAAAAAAAGGAAATGTTTTTGTATTTTCTAATAAAACTATTACATGGTATTACATGGCCCCAGAGTGATTTTTCTAACAATTCTATCAGCTGTACGCTCAGAGAAGGGGGTTGGACCATCTGTGCATGTGACAGACGGTTTTCTACACTGACTTGTCTCAGATCCAGCACGGCTTGCAAAAATAAACTGGCTAGATCTCTTGTGATTTGAAAAAAGCTCTGAATTAACCAATCAAGCACCTTTAGTTTGGACACAGCATATTCCTTTTAGCAAAATGGTTGATCCAACCACAAGGCTACGGAAGAACAAAGCAGCCCCTTTTGTGCAGATAATATGATGCATTTTAATAAATGACTAAATAAGCATCTGTAATCTGTAACTCTGAGATCAAAAGCTAACAGTATAATCAGGGCTGCAATACTATCAGACACAAATTTAATTTGAAGCAAGGTAATTTTATATAATATATTTTAGCAGTACTTTTTTCAAAGGATAAGAGCCACAAAGTACAGCTATAAATGAATAATAATCATAGGTTTGATGATACACAATGCAGCCTCTATGCCCCGAGCTTGCTTACAAGCTCAGTAGGACTGTTCCCATGGCTATGTCTGTGAATCAGTAAGGCCCCATATTCCAGGGGCAGCCTATGAACAAGCTTTTGGCTTTCAACCTCAACATAGAACAGTGGCCAGGCTATGGATGTTTTAAATATTGATTTATCAGTAACAACCGGCACATGAGCTTTAAAACAAGCCCCCACTGACCTTTCTAGCTGCAGACACTGTGAAGCCATAATTATTTGCAATTATCTAGTTAATAACAGATGCAGTAAAATCATTAACTTCTGGTCTCAGCACTTCCCATGCTGTCCTGTGTGATTCTCCTCTTAGAGAATAAATAGCTGGAAGAGAACGAAACACAAAATGTAAGCATCCCACTGTGTCCAGTGTCTGCAGCTACTGAGCTCATTTACTGCTAGTTAAGAATTGACAGAAATATGTACATCCATAGCCTGACCAAAGTTCTATATGAAAGCTCACGTTATTAGGAAGATCTCTGCAATGGGTTATTGCCTCCTTTGAAGACCTGTCTGTATCTGTTACATACTGAATAGAACCCAGAGCAGCCCTATATACTGAACCCTGGGTTGTAAACCTATACACGAGATGCTTGTCAGGCCCAGTGCAAACTATGAGCTTTGCATTGTGCTTGACAAATCATAAAAATGCTGCTTGTACAGTGCACTGAACCCCAAAAGTTGCTGCTAGGAGGGCACTCCAGGTCCTTTCCATTATCTATTGACCCCTTCTCATGTGGTAAATGTTTTGAAGGAACAACCCAGAAATGTAAAGTCATTGCCACAGCCTGTAAAAAAAATATCAAGTGTGCAATGAATCAGGTATATAGTGGCGTTTTTATGATAAGACGGACAGTGAGGAAGTGAGGATGATTTGTTCATGGTGTAGACGAGCTGAAGATGTGGAAGGGTAGTTGCCGGCAGTGAAAGAGTTCCACGATGTTGAACAAGAACAACTACCCATTAACCTTCTTCTTGGGTGCCGTAGCAGGCTGCATTTTCCAATGCACAGCCCCCTCGGTGTAGAAGAGGTTAACAGTGATTTAACGTGATTACAGCAATTACCTGAAGGAAGGCATAACTTGGCAGGAGGGATGGAGTGATCTAGAAGTGGGTAAAAAGCTATTTTTCACACTGTGTAAAATGCTGTCTTGCAACATTGGATATAGCTACTTGATCCTGTATAAGAATTACCAGATTACCACAGTTAGTATTTGTGGTCAGGATTAGATTAAAACCAATCCAAACTGATTGCTACAAGTACGGGTGGGTACTACTGCTTGCCTATTTCAGAGGCCGAGTGGATATAGATAGCAAATGTTCTCAAGTGCAGAAGATTTTACACTTTACTTAATATAGTTACCTGGCCTACAATTAAGCAGCAAATTTCAGGGTAACCTTTCTTTGATAAGTAATGCCCAGCTAGGACAAAGTAACATTTTCTTCCAATAGCTCTCCTTTTCCAGGCATGAATACTTACCCAGCCATGCTGTCCTGCTCCAGATTTGTCTTTGCTGCCATCAAGTTTTAAATCTTAGACAGGGGTTGATGTAATGGCACATCTTCAAATGACAATATTTGGGCCTGGTGTTGGCAGCGACAAGGCACTGTTAGGTCCTCCCTTATACATAGTATCCCAATGCCATTACTTACGATAGGTAAATGTAAATCAGCTCTTAAAAAGCAGCCCCTGATGGAAACGCTCCCTTCTATTTACAAAACCAATATTGATCTGCCAGTTGTGAACAGAAGGGAGCATTCCTATTGACTGCTATCTGTTGGAGGAGCTCCCTGGTAATTTTCTGCTGCGGGCAGAGGTGGAATACAGCCATGCTTGTCACTTTGTCCTGAATAGCAAAATGACAATGTTTTTGAAAGTTGAATTCTGGACAAACAGCTAAATACACATTTGAAATACACTCAGTATTTAAAGCTGTTATTTGCCATATGATTTCTTATTTTCAAGCCAATCTTGACTTTTTATTCCTGCTAGACAGCACAGCTAGATTGGTGACCTAAATTATCAATACTGCAGTAACAGTGGAACAAAACCCTAAAAGTAAAAAACTGGGACCAGAGAGGTCCTTTACTGCAGAAGTGACACGTGATGTCTCTTCTGCAATAAAATATACATACCTTCCTGATTACAATAAATTCATTACACTCACCTGTCCTCGTTCCGTGGCAGGCACCACCATCTTCTGGGTCCCAGATCTTTGGCCATTCTTGTTCATCATACCCAGCATATCTTGGCATCCTACACTAAGCTACACGTGCACATCATACTGGAACACTTCCTTTTGTGGGGGGCAAGAACTCCATAATGTAATGTCTTTCGCACATTAGAATAAAGTTGAAGAAAAATGCTTTAACTGCATTTGAATAACACAATCAAGCATGGAAAGTTATAAGGGCAAGGCATGACCCCTTCGTCAAGACATGGTCACACAAGCCTGCACCAAGTACATTCCCTGACAGTGGAGTGCTGGGCTGTAAAAGAAAATGTTGTAGTGTTAATCACACAGCATTAGTAGAATTTAGTAGTAGATATATTTGTTAGGAAACTATACCAGGCAATACGTAATACTTTCTAGGCAAAGTTTTGATATTGGATGAGAACAATGTATGTATATAGTACCTGCAAATGGTTTTCTCAATACCCAAATTTCCTCTGCAGGGGCCACAGCAGTAGTTCCTGGAGACATGTGAGATGGACTAGATTCTGATCCCCGAGAGCCTTCAAAAACACGTGAAAGGAAACAAAAACAAAACATGACATAAGTTTGCAGATTTTAGCAGTCTATGCTTTTAAAACAATTTTTATTTACGCACACAAACCTGGCACTCAAAATTTAGAATTTAGAATCAGGCACAATGACCTGATATGTAATATAATTCTGTATTAAAGAGGGACCAGCAGCTTAATGTAAACCTGCTGTCAGGCTATAGTCATTTAAGTATTTACATAATCTTAGCAAACAGTAAATCAGATTTAAAAAAAAGCCTTTACTGACCTGTATAGCTGCATTGCATATGGAGCAATTATTCCTGAAATATCACAGAAGAAGCACTCAAGTTCAAGTCATTCTCTTAGCAGGTCAGCTCACCCTCTCAGATGTGACTCAGCAGCTCAGCTCAGGGTGGGCCAGTCACTGCTGGAAAGAAGAACTTGAATCACGTCCTTGCTATTACTGTGAAGCTTGAGAATAAGTTGCTCCACAATGCCTGCAGTTACAGAGTTTAGCAAACATTTTTATATACTTAATGGTCTATAGCCTGACCAATGTATTAATTTAAGCCTTATTATTATGGGCTGGTTGCCTTTTCATTTAATACATTAAGATTAGTCACAGAAGACCAATCATCTATATCATTCTAGAGTATAACACAAAACAACATACTGGAAGAAACTATTCTGCAATCAAAAAAGTCATTATTACATACCAATAAATAGTCCATTCTACTGGCATTAATATGAAAAAAATTGCACAATTTAGTCTAATAAGAATGCATACAATCACTATAATGGACCAATGGTACAGTCCTTTAGAACAAGTAAAAAAAGGAAATCACTAACATAGTCAGTAGAATAAACCATTTTACAAGGAAAGTCAATAATATATACTAATTGAATACTACATTACCAAAGAAAAGTGAACAATCACTAATACAGTATAAGGGTACAGTCCATCCTGCAAGTGAAGAGAACAGTAACTAGTGGAGAAAAGGGGTACAGACCAGTCTACAGGAAGAAAAACAGCGGATACAGATCAGTGATATATATCAGTCAAGGGGAAGATATAGCACCTGATATACACCAATGATATATATCAGCCAATGGGGAGAAATACCAAATAATATATATCAATGATACTGTATATACCAGTTTACAGGAGGCAATGACACGGACCAATGATACATACCAGTCTAAGGAGGCAATATAATGATACACATAAAATATATTCCTGTTTACAAGAGGGAATGGGAGCTGATACAGACTAATGCTGTATACCAGAAAAGAGGAGGTAAT
>NC_092864.1:13552143-13568121 GCF_032062135.1 Pyxicephalus adspersus
TATATACCAGTCTACAAAAGGCATTGGCAACTGATACACACCAATGATATTGACCAGTCTACAGGGGCCAATGGTACTGATACAGACCAATGATACATACCAGTCTACAGGAGCCAATAGTACTGATAAAGACCAATCATACATACCAGTCTACAAAAGGCATTGGCAACTGATACACACCAATGATATTGACCAGTCTACAGGAGCCAATAGTACTGATACAGACCAATGATACATACCAGTCTACAGGAGGCATTGGCAACTAATACACACCAAGTGATATATCAGCCTACAGTAACTGATACAGACCAGTGCTATATATCAGTTTACAAGAGGCAATGGGAACTGATACAGACCAATGATATATACCATTCTACAGGAAAAAATAACATCTGATAAGAACAAATGATATATAGCAGTTTGCAGAAAACAATAACTAACCAATGATAAATACCAGTCTACAGAAGGCAAATAAAACAGATACAAACTAATGATATATGCCAGTGTAAGAGGGCAGTTGTAATGCTGATCAATAATAAAGACCAGGAAAATAGTATCTAATAAAGACTAATGGTAGATGTCAGTCTAGTGACAACAGAGGATACTAATACAGGAATATTCTTGTGACTATGGTGTAAATTAGTGGTTGGGATCATTTTAAAGGAAGAGAATGGCCCTCGGCTCAATGCTAAATTATTTACAAGGGTTTCAGATACTACTGGAAAATATCTATATTTATTAGGCTCTATAAAAATAATAAAACAACCTGTTCATCTACATCAGGTAATAGTATCTAACACAGATCAATGCTACAAGCCAGCCTACAGACAATAATGATGGTTTTGATTACATAAAAAGTAAACAAATAAAGGTAAAAAAAATGTAAGATGAAAACTTAAATTATATCCAAAGCCAAAACTTTATTTAATAGCAAAGAGAACTGTAGAATGGTAAAAACCAAATTGGGGAGATACCCCTTAATCTTCTGTGTGGTGGACATAATACGAAGTGGGATAAACTCTCCCCACAATAAGAGGAAATCCACTCTTATAAAGTTATCACCAAAACAAGTTGGCTTTGGACATAATTTAACCACAAAAACAAGACATGAAGTGACTACCTGGAGGACACAGCCGATCCCCTGTGGGGCTGCAGGTTCTCTGGTAACCAAACGAACTGAAAAGAATCTGATGGGAATGTGGAGGTGGCATTAAGCAATGGAAGGAGTGGTGCATGCCACCGTTTGGCACTGTCGCCCTGTGCAACATCAGCTGTGGCCTGGGGGTCACCATGTGACATGGGCCCCAGGAACCTACAGGCAAAACGGCAACAAAAAAGATAAAAGGTGACAGTAACAAAACAGCAGAATGTATGCAAATAAATGAAACAGCAAAAATACAGTAATCATAAAATGGAAAGGAACAATCGGCAAATAAAGCATCAACAAAAATTGGGCAATGGAAAAGAAAAATATACAAATAAGAAAAATGTTAACATAAACACAAAGTGAGATAAATGAATGGGTGGGATTTCTTTATTTTTGAGGCGGTTATGTGATTGCAATCAGTGATCTCATAAGGTGCCCACACACTAGACATTAAATTTAATGGTAACCTAATAAATATATGGTAACTCTTGACCAATATTTAACGGATACATCGATCGAACATTAATTTGGAATCCCTTATTCTTTGTCCGATTCATGTGCACTGCTGGTTGTTGGTGTCGGAGAGCAGTTCCACTGGCCAGGGAGTGGGAGTGCTCCTGGCAGTCTCTGCAAGTCAATGGGTGCACAGCTATAACTGGGTAAAATATTATCAAGGAGATATTGTATACAAGTCATGCATCCATCAATTAGTCTATGGCCACTTTTTTATTGGAATGGGAAAAGGTCAGAAACCAATCAGAACCAATAGGACTTCCATTTCTATCAGTTAAGAGCAGCCAGAATAATGACATCTGATTGAATGAATCATCCCTTGATTACCTAAAATTCTAGGGGTACTACCAGTCAAATCTCCTATAATACTGGGCAGCAAGGTGGCTCAGAGGTTAGCACTCTGTTTTTTTCAGCGCTGGGTCCCAGGTTTGAATCTTGGTTGGCACTATCTGCATGGAGTTTGCAGGTTCTCCCTGTGTTTGTGTGGGTTTCCTCCGGGTAGTCTGGTTTCCTCCCACATTCCAAAAACATGCAGTTAGGGTTATTGGCTTCCTCCAAAATGTATACGTCGGCGCTATATAAATACTGTATAATAATCATTCCTAGTTCTGCTCCCACCCACCTTGGAGATTTGGGTGACACCTCTTTTAGTACCCAAATTAATGAGGCCAAAGTGCACCCCTCGCCTATGTGCTATGAACTACTTTAGCAGAATAGGTGGAAGATTCTACTCTTTTTGTGTTTCCATTTTTGCTGTAGTACCTAAGGTGGCCTATTTTTATTCCTATCCCCCTGCCTAAGCTAGCCTTTCCCCCTATCTCTTTGTGACTTAATTCCTCCTGATAGGTTTTGGTTATTATAATAGTAAAGCCCATCAAGGAGAGAGGAAGCCCCTCATAACCATCACAGCTGGTGTGCTGCTCCAAGAACTGAACACAGATGGTGGAAGATTTTAAGAAATATTTGCTCCATTGACAATATAAAAAAAAATTGTACTGGATTTTTAATTTTAATCATGCAGATCTAATTTGAGCAATTCTGCTCTAACATTCCCTACTAAACCAGACAGCAATATTCTGTTGGACGCATCCAGTCTTGCCCATGTGTCGGGCAAATGTTTAATATAACTGAAATAAGACTTTGGAAAGCTAATATTACATCAGCGGATATATTAGGCTTGTGATCCCAGATGAAGCTGATTTTGTGTTGGCATGTAACACAGAAATCTGAATTCACAGGACTAACCATTCACAAAAACATCATATTGCAGCAGTAATTAAACACATGCTATCAGGATGTAGCCAAGGTGTGACAGTAGTGATAAAATAAAGCAAAACCAAAAGGCAGTGTAACAACTGAGGATAGCAAGCCGCTAACTAATCGATATTGTGAGAATAAAGCGTTGTCTCTAAACCTATAGGCAGGAACGGGGCATGGATGAGCACAATTGTATGGTACAATTCCTGCAAAGAAAGGAGAGGCTTTGCCTGTTCGTTTGGTGATGGCCTCAACAAGATTGGATGGAAAGTAGCCCACTCTGTCATTGCCCGTCCGATTGTCATGGATGCAACCTTTCCACCGACCATCAGGATGCTGCTCCAAAACCTGCCATCAGGGGGGAAAGAGGAGACACACGCAGGGTTTAGCAATAAACTCCATTGTAACTAACATCTGCTGCAAAAGTGTGCTCTGTAAAATAATAATAATCGTGATAAAGCTGGTGCAGGTAATATAACAAAGTCTAGCAGAATACTTGGCATGAAGTGTGCTATAGTGTTTACAAGTTTCTTGCAAGTGGTGCTAATTTGGTTATTGCAAATGTAATACATTAAATGGAATGAAGCTTAAAGTGAATTTTACAGGTCTACTGATTTGTTGCAATATATAGCGACAGCAAAAACTGTGGTGTTGTCAATCAGAGGAAGCACAGGAAGTGACTTTGCTTGAACTTAGATCAGGGGTGTCAAACTCAAACTTAAATCTGGCCCACACTGGTATTATATTTGGCCCACAAGAAAATACCAAATGTCTACTAGAGCTGGCCTGTTGGTAGAAATAGCATGCACCCCTAACACTACAAATCCCAGAATGCTCTGCTGGTGCCTCAGTCACAAGCACCCCCTCTCCTCTGTTGACATTCATTAACGACTTTCCTCAATTGTAGATACTTTTTCAATAAATTTCAAGGTTGGCCCTCGACTTTGTCCAAATTTTTTATTTTGGCCCACTGTGTATTTGAGTTTGACACCCCTGGCTTAGATAATGTCATCAGTCTGCTGCAGGCAGGGCAAAACATTTCGCTGTCTCCAGTGATTAGACCAGTGTTTTTCAACCAGGGTTCCATGGAAACCTAGGGTTCCTCCAGAGGTGGCTGGGGGGTTCCTTAAGCAATGAGCAATTTGTGTTCCTTAGGTCAGTTTATCTGACATCAATCATCTTTTTGGTTATCTGTAAGGGTGACATTCTTTCCAATGGCCAGCAATGTAAGAGGAATTCTTCGCACCAACCAGCACACTAATATACTGTGAGCTGTGGATATAGGAATTATAGGAGAGGTTCACCGGAAAACTAAAAGTTATTTTAAGGCTTCCTCCATGTTAAAAAAAGGCCCTGAAACACTGAATTGGATTATACCATGGGAATTATAGTAAGTGAAATGGCTGCTACAGTCAAAAGCAGGTGATGGGAAAGTCTAAAAGTGAGATAATAAAGACCTAGAAGTGTAAAGTACTTACCATGCACTTAAACCAAAAAAAATATATACCTGAATACTAGGTCTGATTCAATAGCATCCTGCCCTCAATTTGTACATACGAACTCAATAAATTACAAACTGTTTTAGTAAAAATAGATAAATGGACGGATACTGAAGTCAAGGAACAACTTTCCCCTGTATCTAGAGACAAATCGAATGAAGGATAGAAGAAGAGAGGAGACAGACTGCATATTAATGACACAAGTATACATATCTGATGTCACCCATTGCACAGAAAAGTCTTTCAGAGATAAATGTGAATGTTATCAGATGTATCCTTTATATAAAATAATTATTATTCCTGTCATTGAGCAAGAACTCACCGTGATCACATCTCCCATTTTAATGTTAAGACTGGTCAAATCGTAATTATTGCAGTAATCCTTCAGTGCCCTGACCTGCAGAGCTGCAGAAGCTTCTGGGGAAAAGGAGAAGGAGATAGATGTGAGGATCTGAGAGATTTCGGCCTGTGAAGCAGTAACGCCCTATAACCAGATCTCAATAAAGACATTACTATCCAAGAACATTCTAACCAGCAAAGATTTCTTGAAATAAGGGAAGCTGGTAGGATCTTAAAAGATCAGGATGCCATGTCTAGGGCACCATACACCATACATTATTATACATTGTGGGAGATGACAATTTATCTCTTGACAGAGAGGCTAACAGAAAATGAGAAATCGGTATATCAAGCTGAATAACGGCACTTTTTGGGAACATTCACATATATGTGCAGAGGCAACTTACCTTTATGTACCTGTAGCTGCACAGAAATGCACATATCATGTGTTGTGCAAAGCAATGCCATTGATTCTTAATGATACCCCCAACATACCTACAGAGGGTTTTGTGCTGAAAGAAACTCCTTAGAAATGAACTGGCTTCATAAAAATAAATTGGGAAAATGCATGTACAGCCCCAACCAGGGTCATTTTGATTGTGAGTGGGGTTGGAATGCCAATGATATATGTACAACCAAAGTTACACAGAAAACAATTCCAAACTTTATGTTGTGGACAAAGGGGGTATAGAAACCCGTTAAAGGTCTGAATTTAGTTGCTGTGCACTCGTACTGGTTTGGGGATGAGTAACTATCCTATGATTTTTTTGTATTCCCACTTTTGGGCTCTATTTATAAAACAGGGAATCTGATATTCCCTGGTGGGAAACAATTACTGCCAGTGAAACACAAGGACCTGGAAGATTCCCACGGAGGTATGTCTGATTCTCTGTAAACAGAGCCCTTTAAATAAGTCCCAACGGCTGCCCTGAATCTTGCAAGGTTCAGATATCCCTTAACAGTAAGTAAGTCCTTTTACACCTCAGACAGCTGTCCATGGGAGATTTTGGCCCTGATTTATTAAAGCTCTACAAAGCTGGAGAGGATACACTTTCATGAGTGAAGCTGGGTAATCCAGCAAGCCTGGAATGGATTTCCTAAAAGTCATTAGCTATGTGTTATCAAATGTTTTCAATCCTGGACCAGATCCATCCCAAGTTTTCTGGATCTACCAGCTTCTCTGATGAAAGTGTATCCTCTCCAGCCTTGGAGAGCTTTAAATAATCAGGGCCTTGTTCCAGTGATAGCTGTCAAAATTGGTGCAGCTACGACAGGATGTGATAAATAATTTGGCAAAAACTAGAAAAAAAACAGAATTCAATTTGTCGAATTTTAGAAGTAAAAATTATTTCCAATGCTTGTGATTGTCGTAACCAGAGATAAGCTAAATTCACAGAGGTTCCAGTGCACTCCTTACAATACAAGACCTTGATTGAAGTTGCTGAACAAAAACCACATGCGGACGGCATAATCTTCAATAGTCAATAGAAGTAGTGGGGTGTTACCAGCACACCATCCAATGACTGCTGCCCAAGGAAGAGGTCCTGCGAGGCCTTGAAATGTTCCAATAAATGCCCTACTACTAATTAGATTGTGTTACTGGTAATGCTCTATTACTTTTATTGACTGGAGCTAAAAATGCATATAAAGCTTTGAGAGTAAATTCTTGAATTAAGAACTTATAAAAGCCTTTATCAAAATCAAAAATGTGTTTACTTAATGTATCCTATAAACAAGAATGGACAAAAAGCAGCAAGAACACCAACATTGTATAAATTCCTCACCTCGTAGCATCTGTTTGATCTCTTTGCTGGCCTGGGTTCCTGTAAACTGGTTTACTATGTCCAGGGCGGACTGGTTGTAGGTGTTCCTCACATGAGCATTGATCCCACTCTGAAAAAAACACACAAAGGGGAAGTGGGGGTGACAATATATGAAAAATGATCAGAAATGACCTGAAGCAAATTTGCGCTTGGCCCGTGCACAGTAAAAAAACAGGTTTGCTTTATTGACCATCTACACAGCAGCAAATGATCACCTTGTCCAGTACTTCCAGGTATGGAGGAGCAAGTGACTATGTGACAGCACTGATTCTTGGTGATTGGCCCAGTGCTGTCACATGTGGGTGGGCTTAAACCATTTGTAAGCTATGACTAGAGCAACAAGGAGCTAACACAAAGCTGTCTTTCATTTCTGCTGGTAGCTTAAAAAAGAGAGAGCTGTCTGCACTATAAAGTGAACTTGTGTCCAAACTATAAACAATTAATCACATATCCCTAACAATTGGTAAAGCAGACCGTCACTGACTTCTGTAGCTGCAGGAACTGTGGAGAAAATCATCCCTAAATGTCACAGCCAAAGCTTTCAAATCTCCTCTCCCATTATTTTCTCTGCCAGCAGAAACTTGTAATTCTGCCACCCTTCTAATATAATCAAACAGAAGTGCTTTCAGCTGTTCAGGCACGGACTGCAACCCAACTTCAGAGTCTCTGTTGTGGCTTTTGAGGATAATTTATTCTTCATTGCATGCAGCTACAGAAGTGAAGGATTGAGTTAAAACTTACTCACTTTTTCTTTATAATTTCTATTATTGTCCAAAGCCTAGCCAGGTCCCGTCAATGATTTGTAAAATATACTAATTGGGATCCCTTACATATTGTTTCAAATGTTATGTTTCTTTTGACTTGCTATGGTTAATGGTGTTATGTGCTTCCTGTATGTAATAAGGCTGGAAAATTCACAAAGCATCCGACCACAAAATCACAGGCCATTTATTACCATTAAGCAACACAGAAGGGTAGGTGGATCATTTACATTATATATTACATTACTCTATGCAGATATGTGTGTTCAGGCTGTGAATTTTATAGTGTTCCGTGAGTCAATAATAGGAATAAAAAGCTGTGTTCCATATTCATCATTAATACGGATTTATTAGGATTTTTTCTCTGGGGTTTCTCTTTATCAGCTGATGTAAAAATCATGTTGTTTGAAGAGTTCTTTAGCTCAAGCTTTTTGCATTCTCAGGTAAATAACTGGCCTGGCTTTGCTATTGTTGTGGGGACTCTTTAAAGCAGAACTAAAGTTCCACTTTAAAGTTTTGGGATCAGGCAGGGCTTTATTGCAGAAAGGAACAGACGATGTCCCTTCTGCAAAAAGCATTCTCACCTGCCTGATTGCACCATGGAATTGTCTAGCAAACCAAGGTAGCTGAAGATCTTTCGGGGATCAGAACAGAGATAGGCGAGTATATTGGGGTTTAGTTCCTCTTTAGGAACAATGTTTTCAGAATATTTGCTTTTGTTTATTATTATTACAAACAGCACCGTTCTGCTCTATAGAGAGGGAGTGGGGGAATAAGGGAGCGACGCCCTGCTGCGCGCTCTCCTCTTCCCTTGCATTAGGATCCTTTGTGGATCCGCCAGGACGGTCATTCGGATCATGGACGACAGGCGCTGTACACACGCCGATATCGGCTCTGAGTCGATTATCGGGCTAGAACCATTGCATGTGTGTACCCAGCTTTAGATAGCAAATATTATACTGGAAGGATCAACAGGGGAAGATAAAGTAAAAAATCCTGAAATATGAAAACAAATGCAGTTACCACTTCTACGTACCAGTAAGCTGCAACAGATTGCATTTGTGTTTTTGGGTTTAGCTACATGTTAAATCTCAATATTATCTCCAGATAATGTGAAATATGTAAAGTATGATTAAGGGAGAAATTATCTGATAATTATTCTCCCAGATTGTAAGCTCTTCGGGGCAGGGTGTCACTGTCTGTATCTGTCTTTCATTTGCAACCCCTATTTTAATGTACAGCTCTGCGTAATATGTTGGCACTATATAAATCCTGTTTATTATTATTAGTAATAATAATATTATTAATATAAGGAGAGTCAAGGCTATGTATAATAACTTATCAACCTCTGTTTGCAAAATCCAAAAAGTGATGGTTTCATATCTTGCATTGATGAAGAAAACCAATCAAGCAGGTTAGATAAATGACTCCAGATTTGGGCAATGTCTGAGCTAGAAGCCAATCATTTTGTATGCACAGTTGGCCACGGGAAATTAAAGCAATACATTTCTTCTTTCTGCTATACATGAGAAAGATATACAAATAGGTTCTGTTAAGATGGCAGCTTTGTATTTCTGCTGGGCAAATCCAGAGAGATAAGGGAAGGGTATGAGAAGGGTTACACTGAGAACAGGGGAAAACTACAGGGACTCCGAGGCCTCTAGCAGTCTGTTGTATCCCACTCCGCCCCCCAGGGTCTTCCTTTAATGTTGTGAACAGCTTGGTGGCACTGAGGGACTGCAGATCTCTAGAGGCCATCAGATCAAAAAAAGAAAATATTTCCCTACAGGAACCAATCCTCCAAGGCATTTACACATTAGATACATTATTTTTTTATCTTTATAGGAAGCACTACATTCTAAAAATGTAAATGTACTAAAAGTGTAGAAAAATGAAAGCTGACCTGAAATGACTTGGCCTGGATTTATTATTAAGGTAGTGGGTGGTAACACACATAACATGTGTTGTGGTGCTATTCATCATGAATAATACCCCTCACTATAGCAGGCCAGGTTGGGAAAAAAGGGAAATTTTAATTTCAAATTGCATGCTGCAGCCAGACTCATTTATCCTTCCCACCACTCCTCTTCTGCTGCCTCTCTTTGTAGTTCTCTTCATTGGCATCCATTTCACCTTGGAATCAAATTCAAGCTCCTGTGCATTTCCTTCAAATCCCTCCACAATTCTTGTACCACTTACCTTTCTGCCCTGATAGAAAAATACTCCCCCTGCCGCTCTCTCCGCTCCTCCAATGACCTACTAATGACTTCCTCACTCATACCCTCATCACACACGGCTCCAAGACTTTTCTAGAGCTGCACCAATTCTCTGGAATAGTCTTCCTCATTCTATTCGGCTTGCTCCTACTTTCTGCTCATTTAAAAGAACACTCAAAACCCATCTTTTCAAACTCAGCTACCTGTCTCTCTTAAAACCCTCACTATTCACCCACCAATCCATATCTCCCTTCCTTTTGTATGATGCTTCCCCCACATCCTAGATTCTAAGCCCTTCGGGGCAGGGTCCTTTGCTCCTTCTGTGTCACCGTCTGTATCTGTCTGTCATTTGCAACCCCTTTTTAATGTACAGCGCTGCATAATATGGTGGCGCTATAAATTATTAATATCATTTTAGATGCTGTAATGCAATGCATGTTAGCATGCAATATAACAAAACGCAAAGATATAAGTTGCACTTAAAGTGTACCTGTCACACATATAGGGAAAGGAAGCTCTTTCGTGAGCCCCAATCGCTTCTACTCACTAAAATCTAAAGACACCTCTCCCGGACCCATCTATGTGTGACTTGTGATTGTCCCTTCATCCCCCCTACGATTTGATGCCCTTGGAAAATAAAACAATACCCCTGGAATAAAAAAAGTAGCAAACTTACATCCAAGAGAAGCCGAACAACCTCTGTCTTCCCACACAGGGCTGCCTCATGGAGGGCTGTTCCCGATTTGGTTTGCCTATTGATGTCTATGCCAGCTTGTAACAGAAGCCTAATGAGAGAGATGAACAAAGTTAAAAGAACCAAACAGGAAAAGTTAAAGAAACGTTAAAGAAAAAAATCAAGGAGATTAATGAGCTTATTTTATGAGGTAAAAAAGATGGCGTGCAATGTGTAGCACATCATATATCTGCCACTGCTGACTTCTGAAAATTCTATTAGGCTTTAATACTTTTTGAAATGTGGAGCCTGTATACACACAGAAAAATTAAAAAAAAATTAGAAGTCCATTAATTGTTTCATGTCAGCGGCTCAGAAAGTATAGAACAAAAAGTTCAGCATAGCAACCAGGCAACTTGCATTTCTATCAGGGACGGTCAGCAATGGCAGCAGTCATTTTTATCCTATGACACGATTCGTTTAAAGCAGAAAATGATAATAGTTGACGGGTTGCTTTGTGTTACAGCACTGGGGAAGGTAAAAACATTGCTTTCATGTTCTCTTCTCATTCCCAGCTAAGCAGTATGAAAATGTTTTTTTCTGGATCCAGCAAGGAATGATTAGAACTTCTGTTGGGGCTTTTTGTCAGTAGGAAGATTTCCCCTCACTTCTCATGACAGTAACTACACAGGCGAAGCATTTCTGCCAACATGGACACAAAAAGTAACACGCACACAACGTTTCTAACCCTTGCCCATTGTTGTTAAAGTGTACCTGAACTCTGAATGTCTTTTTAAATAAGAGTTAATTCTATGTTCTCCACTGAATAAATATTAATGTCATTTTGCTCTGTCTTTATGTCCCATTCCTAAGCTATTTCTCTTTGTTATTAGATGCCAATCCACAGACAAGAAGTGTGAATATCTAAGGAATGGTTCACAAGGGTGTGTAGCTAATTGTGCTTCAGATAAGAATCCACAACTAATTCTTGTTTAAAAAAGACATCTGGAGTTCAGGCACACTTTAAGAATACTTTTTCTATTGCTATCTGTGTTTTCATTGGACAGTTACCCATCATTCCTTTCCAGGTAATCAAACAGAAAGTGAAGCGGGGGTCTCAGAAAACAATAAAAATGTATTTGTTATTTCTGGTGGCTTGCAGTCTCCCTTCTGCTGTTTTCAAGAATCATCACGATTCAAAGCTCATTTGGGAGCACTGGATGCCTGGTCCGCCATTATACACCATGGATCCTCCTTCTAACCCTTATGTCACTATAGGACATGGCAGTGATATAGGGGGTAGACTCAAGCACAGCATGTAGCAGGGGACTAGGAATTCAACACACATGCAATAAATTCTGATTTGTTTCAGGTTTAGCTCCTAAATAGAACACCAGCCATAGGGGTAAATAAGATCTCTTCTTTTACCAGGCACCTTATATGGATTTTTTCTCTTGTGGTGTTGTGAACGGTGATTCTGTACTTTTCCTAATATATATATATATATATATATATATATATATATATATATAAATATCCACAACAGATCCAAGTTTCAGCTAACTTTTTCTTGCTCTGGGTTCTCTTTGCAAACTCAGTTATTTACAGCCTGCTTTATTATTGCAGTGATGGGTCTTGCAATATCTAAGACATGTGTAAAAGCGATGCACAGTACAATATAGATAGCCGTGGTGTGTTGTCTGAATGTTATAGTTCTTTCATAACTCTGGCATTTTCTCCGGCTCCCTTTATAACTACAAAACACGTTGCTGGGATCCTAACAGCCCGTCATATATCACTGTTATTGGCTGCTTAAACCCGCAATATAAGATCTTCCATTATTTTCCAGGCTTTAGACGTCTGCCTTTCATGCAGAGACAGCTGCAACTAATAACAATGTCTTCTGGGTTTATGGCCAAATATTTCACCAGCAGATGTAAGAAAACACAAGACACAGCATCTCCAGTCTATCCATCATTTAAACAGCAGCCACCTTTTACAAGTAGTGCATAAGGATCCATTTTTGCAAAAGCAATAATCTTTTTTATTCCTGCATCATTCAGCTTAGCTAGAACAGTGGAAATGAGTAATATGCTAATTTATTTAGCTGGTTAAGTAGACTTATAGTCAAATGTTAACAAAAAAGGTTTGTTAGTGTTTCATGGGTGGATAAGTGAAAAAAAAATCAAAAGGACAAAAAGTACTTGGGTTTTCTTAAAAAATATGTGGCATTTGGTCATTGTGATTTCTGCTAAAGGGAAGGACTGTCCAAGCTAAACCTCTGATATTTTCCTTCAGCAAAAATCACCAATTGCCAACCCAGGTTGTAATGTTCTTGAAGTACTCAATTTGGCAAACGCGTTACAAAGCTACACGTTAACTACAAGACTGTGAAGTGAAAGCTAGACTTCTGTAGCCATATGATGATCAGGTGTAGCGAGATGTGATCTTAAGGTGATGTCAAGGATTTCTATGCTTTGCATGAGGGGAATTTTAGGCCCTGGCACTTGGAAAATTGGCCTCCAGTTTGTGTTTATGTAACCTGGGTTCCACGCTCGCACCTACTAGCTCAGTGCTCAACCCAGAAATTTTTTTGAGAAGGGTGGGAAGAAATTTTTGAGGTGGGTGGCAGCCCCGGTATTCGACCCAAATTTCAGTATTCACCCAAAAACAGCCAGGTGGTTACTGAAAAGTGCCGGGTGGTGCCCTCAGTTAAAAGGGTCTGGGGAGAACACTGTAGATCCTGCTTGATGTATCAGTCATGGTGAATCAACATTGAGAATGGAACAGATGCACTATTGGATTACTGATTTCCAATTATGAAAGCCGAGCAGTAAGAACCAAGACATTATTCAGTGTCTGCTCATAAGATAATTTGAATATTAGAGGTTATTCTTTAATGAAGTCAGTTCCCAGAGTGTTAAAGATTATTAAACATATTGTACACTTTCTCAGATATCTTACATAAACCCATCAACATTCACCTAATGATATCAATATGGCCGTTCTTGGCTGCGAGGTGCAGGGGGCTGGTCCCATTGGGGTCCGTACTGTCTCCAGGCTTTGGTTCTAGTAATGCTGCGCACATGTTACTGTTTAACAACAGCTGAACAACCTGTAAAGTAAAAGAAAGTGTTAATTCCTGCAGGCAGAAATAAACATCTGTATTTATATTGTCAGGTTAGACCTTCAGCCTTCACCTATACTAATGCATAGCAGAATCCTATGTAGGGAGAGATAAAGAGCTTTTTATAAAACTGTGCTGAAACTCTGATGATCCTAGTTCTAATACACACTCGAAAAATGACATTCTTGGCTTTGGTGGCTATGGGTAATGTGCAAATGCAAGGATAGAAATTGTTTTAAATCATAAAGCTCAACATAACCGCTTGCCATCTGTTGCCAAATATAAAATACAATTGCATACCTCCAGTGTAGCATTGATTAGATATATCATACACATCCTGGAAAACTAAAGATCTTGCATACAAAGCTAGAAAGAATTGTAATGGCAAACCTATCTCCTTGCAGACTCGTAAGGATATGAGAACTCTGTTATACTCTTAGAGGTCCAAACACATATTAGCTCTGCAAGATTTAGATATGTAATTGCATTTAATGTTTTGCAAAGGAAGGTGAGAGAGGTTATATAGAGCTTTGAGCTATGAAGATAATCTCTAAAGTGTGAGTGTATAAAAACACCATTAGCTCTTGTATTCAGCAGCAAGAAACATCAGAAAAATAAATTTGTACATTTACCTTTCCCTGTAAAATAAGAGGTTACGCTCAGGGCCAGGCAAGCACTGCTTTATTTACATTTACCTATCTGCAGTGTAGAGAGCATGTTAGAATCATGGAGGACCAAGGACTGAGAAGGCATCAAGGATCCCCCTAAATCCACATTTCACCGTCCACAAGTATATTTTGTACTTCCACAATACAAGTGTATCTAATCTCATGCAGAGACTGACTCCTAAATCAGAGCATGTTGGGCTGTCTAGCACTACCTCTGCACCTAATGATTGCTCCTTCACATTGAAGATCTAGACAGCACCGTGTTCCACCTCTAAATCCTTTAGCTGACTCATTAAGCCATGGGTATGTCTTGGTTTTCTGTTGTTAGGTCTGTAGCCACAGAACAGTGATACAATAGAAATTTGAATCCCTGGAATACACCTTTGGGCTGCTAGTTGTTAAATAATAAATACAATACTTCATGTTAACTTGAAATATTTCCAAATTGTTAGTATATATATATATATATATATATATATCCCTATAAGGAAGGCTTAAGAGTGGTATAAAGAAGTCTTAGAAGATGAACTCTAAGTAGTTGTACTGATAAAAAGTGTGAAAAACCTAGCTGGTAAACTGGTCACTTCACAGCCATTTAAAAGGAAAAATATACTTCTTGGATAATATACCCAATAGTAAACTGCAGTAGCTGAACAGTACAAAGTAAGAACAAAATATGTACTGTGTTGCCACATTGTTTCTCAACTAGTGTTTTGTGGAACCCGATGGTTCATCCAGAAGTTGCTTGAGAAATGGGCAATCTGTGCCTCTCAGGGCATTTTAAGTGACCCCCCAATAATATTTTTGGCTATCTGTAAGGGTGACATTCTTTCCAAAAGCCAATGTTGTAAGAAGCATTCTTCCCACTGACCATCACACTAATGTACTGTGAGCTGTGGACATAGAAGGGGTTCCCTCAAGACCTGAAAGTTGTTTGAAGGATTTCCCCAAGTTAAAAAGGTAGACAGAAGCGGGTGAGACACTAAACAGCAAAGACAGTACAATGTAAAAACATAACATTCACAGAGAGTAAGCAGAAAATACAACACACTATATAAGCAATACACTGCATTGATAAAACACTGCATGATCAAATCTTACCCCCACTCTTCCAAATTCACAGGCCAAGTCCAGAGGAGTCTTTCCAGAGATATCCATGATACAAGGGTTGGACTGGTGCTGAAGTAACATCTCCGACTACATAAAAAGAGATAGAAATAAGTAACTTTATATAATTTCCTATTCAAACATTGACTAATAAAATGAAATCCATTTCTTGGGAGTTATTGTGTTTAAATTGAAGTTATTGTGTTTAAAATGTGTTTATTTATGCGTTTATTGTGTTTAAGTTATTGTGTTTAAATTGTTACCCAAGTTTAAATTGAAGTTTTGCAGCAAACAATATGTTGCAGTAATGAAAAGAGACACTACTCTTATTACTGCAACACTAAGGGTTTAACATACAGTAATGGTCATACCAAATACCACCAACACTATAAGTGAAAGCATGTAGGTCGTTAGGGTCAGGGCATGTGGTATCTGTTTGCATTAGAACTTGCCTTTCTTTCATAAAAGGTTCAATAGGAAAAGAAAGGCAGCTTAAATCAGTATCAAACGCAAGCTTTCAGCTTAATAAAGCTCTATGAGAGAAGATGGACTATCATGGGTGAATCTGGGTGATTAAGCAAACCTGGAATGGATTAGGTCTAGAATTAAAAACATTGGGCAACTAATAGCAAATTATTTTCTGTTAGAAATACATTCCAGGTTTGCTCCATCTTCAGTCTTGGATAGCTTTTAAGAATCAGATCCATTGCCCCTGATTCATCAATAAAATCCGCGCTCGCTGGAAGCGCGAAAGTACGCGCGGACATCGATCGCGGATTACCGCGGTCCGGACTCGAGTGTGCGCGTACACTCGCCTCACTGCCAGCCGGATTCCAGACTTCACAATA
>NC_092864.1:13571061-13578161 GCF_032062135.1 Pyxicephalus adspersus
CTTAGCGCACATAAATGTTAAAAACATTTAAACAGCGCAAACATTTTTTTTTAGGGCTATGGGTAATGTGTGTGCCATTAGAAAGAATGATTTTTTAGGGGAACAGTGACTTTTAATACAGGCTCGCCAGTGTAAAGCTGCCGGAGATGCACGGCTCCGGACGCGATCTTTTTCAGTTGCTGAATAGCGCGATCGCGTACGATTTCGAATTGCGAATACGAATGCGCGACCGATAATCCGATTCTGCTTGATGAATCAGGGGCATTGTCCCATCTACTCCTCACCTTAAACCGATACATCAAAAATAGTGCCCACAAATCCCACTGATTTAGAAGACTCATCTATCCTGTTGCACATTTCTTAGAATTTTTGTCTCCAGCAGAACCTTCACAACCAAAATGCTTCTAGAAGAATCAGATGCCTGCTCCTCCACCACCATATGTGGTTCCATCTGCCAACCTCCACATGTCTAGAGAACCTATGTAGATAGGCAAACAATGGAGAACATAGGCATCCCAATCCCCATCTGCTCCATACAAGTTAATAGTGCGCGGTCTGCACATTGCTGCAGAAAGTCTCATCCCAGAGCTACTCAAAGCCTTTTGTAGTTTCTCCATTTTTGTTACTTCAAAACCCCCACCCCCCATCCTTCTCTTCCCCATACAATTCCCTAAAGCTTGGTCTATACCTGTATTTGGGAGGCTATTTCACACCTTATCAAATCAATAGGGTTACAGATTTGAGCTTTAAAAATATTGTGAAATGGGAATAAATTAGGTACAGGACCCTTGGAGTCAATGGAAGGAGTCCTGTGCCTGTTCCTGCCCCCACCATTTACCTATTACATGCTGGCTGGATGGAGTCACCACACAGCTCTGCTATTATGAAATCCTCCACCTATGCTGGGGCCCTGTGATGCCAAGGCATTTCATAAGGAATGCCCAGCATTCTACATTTCACAAGAACTTGTTCAGTTGTCCTTGTGTGATTTGTTTACACAAAGCCTGACCGTTTTCAATCCAGACTTTTCCGACTATAATAGCAGACAATGTTAAATACACTTGTGTTTACAACGCACATTGCGTTTTCTGCCATGATAAAAGAAATGAGGTGATTTCGCATTCCGCTTAATAACAAAAGGGCTCCAGACTTGAACTCCTCCTGCCAAGCAGAGATAGCTGCTTTGTTTTAATGTGCTTGAAAATTCAACAGCCATGCGTAATAAAATATTCTCTTTCATGCATTTCGCGGTATGTCTGTCCCCCACGCCTTCCAGCCTGAGCCTCCTGACTGTAATTTATGGAAGATGACCTCTAATAGTCCCAATATAACAAATATTGCTTCTGTATAAACAGCACAAAGAAAAGTGGTGTGTTGCAGTACACTGAAAGCAGCTTTTAGTTAATTAGAAAGATATTGTCCCCTTGTTTAATCATGGTGGAGAGACAATGTCTTTGTAAAAAGGTCCCATGCCTAAGTTATACCCACATTACTATCAATCCATTCCCACTCCTTCCTCTACTGCAATCACTACTAGCATTCAATGTGTCATATGACAGTGCTTAGGCATAGCAATTGACTGCTAGACCCATGAACTGTCCATGAGAGTAGGTTCCATATTTTCCCAAACACTGAGTGGCAGCACAGGCAGTTCTGGATTGTTGGCAATGCAAGTATAACTGGAGTAGGGGACCCCTAAAGGACAACAGAGTCACTTTGCCCTGTAAATCCAGTAAAACAACTCAATAAAAATTTTTTTGCGGTGGCAAAAAAGTGAATATTTTTATTATTACAAGCACTTATGTATATTGGTTGTGTTTTTTCATCTGTAGCAGATTCTGACCCGTTTCGCCCCTTTTGGCACCTTTAGAGGATAATGAGATATGCAACTAAAAATATTCCAGGAATCTCCACAAAGGGATGTTTTTGTAAAGGTCAAAAGTAATTTCTAATGGACCTTGTAAACTGTGGCGTCCTTCCAAATAGGAGTAGGAGAAATTCTCTTTCACTTGGTTGTAGGTTTAAAGGTAGGAAAAGCTCCAGTGCAGGGAAAGCTCTTTTACTCTTTGGCCAAGTTTGAGAATCTTTTTTGTAGAGGAAACACAGATCTGTAAATCAGTGTTTTGCCTATTCACCAGAAGCATTGCTTAAAGGAATATATGATTTCTCTACAGAAAAAGATTCTCAAACTTGGACATAGAGTAAAAGAGCTTTCCCTCCATCGGAGTTTTTCCAACCTTTAAACCTACAATCAAGTGAAAGAGAATTTCTCCTCTTACTGTTTTAAAGGAGACTGCAGCTTATACAGTTCGTTGAAAACTCCATTCCACTTTTACAAACACAATCCTTTGTTTAAATTTCTGGAATAATGTCAGTTGCACATCTCATTATCCTCTGAAGAAGCCAAAAGGGCGGAACGCATCATAATCTAAGATTCCTGCTCCAGATTAAAAACATTAAACATAGGTGATGTTCCCGTAATATTTTGAACCATGTACAGTATGCATATTTTTTAATAAAAATCTCACTTTTTTTGAACTGTTTTTAAATAGATGTTCAAAACACTTGTGTCTTTGTATTTGTAGGCTCTTTTGCCTTATGAGATATTTGTAATTCTCAGCCAATCACAAAATTCACATCACCCATGACATTGGATTTATAGAACATTAGGATTTTTACATTCACTCACTTTCTCTGGTTTGACTAATATACCTGTGTGTGTAAAACTTAAGTTACTGAGCTTAGTAAACATCAGGCTTTTTAAGCATAGCAGCTGCAAATACACAGAAAAACATACCAGAAAATAATCAAATGGCAAGATTATCTGTCTAAAAACAAAAAAATTAAATTAAATTGAATTTCCAACATAATAAGTATATATTAATATGCCTATACATCTCCTTAAGTGGTTGATGAATCAGGAGCTTAGATCCTCATAGCTAAAGAAGTGTAATAGTACAAAGCCACTCACCACATCGTAGTGCCCATGCTGAGCCGCCTGGTGTAAGGGGATCTGTCCCTCATCGGAAGGGATGTTAACAGCAGAACCCGACTTTAACAATAACTTCATTGGTTCTTTCTTGCCCTGCCAGGCTGCATAATGAAGAGGACGCATCCCTAGAAAAAACAACATACATCAGCCATTGTGAGATCTTTCTGCTCATCACAATCTGTATACTACATGGTCAGTGTTCTTCCCAGTCTCTTTTAGCTGGGCGCACCACCCGGCACTTTTTAGTAACCACCCAGCTGTTTTTGGGTGGTTACTGATAAGTTAGGTCACAATACAGGGGCTGCCACCCACCTACAGTTTATTCCCACCTGGCTTACATAATTCTGGGGAGAACACTGATCTTGTCCTCAGCAAATGCACAGAAAAATGCTCTGCCAGGTGCCCAGGCTTCAATGGTCCAGGTGCTCAGGCTTAAAAAATGTTTTAAAGTGCACCTCAATGCAATTTAACTGAACTGAACCTCAATTTCATAGCGTGTAACCATCAACTGTTTGTATACTAAAATGATCATTTAGGTAGGTCCCCACATGATACAATTATATGAACAATGATATTGTAAGACTTTCATCCACGTTTTACCATGGCACGTCAAATGTCTTCATAATTTAAATATAGGAAGAAAGTAACTGTCATGGGGTCAGTTTGGGGAAGGATGTGCAGTACACATTGGGTTTTGATTTCTTCCAGTTTGGGAATGTTTGCACACGGCAGAATCTAGACAGAACTTACAGATCTTCTTATTCATAATCTGACTTTGTGGTCACATAAGCAGCGCACAGTATAGCTTTATCCTGGCCTTGTCTCACCTTTGTTGTCTTTAATGTCCACAGCAGCCTGAGCCTCCAGGAGCAGAGAGATGAGTTCAGTGTTCCCGATAAGAGCAGCATGGTGCAGAGCCGAAAACCTGAAAGTGAGGATATTCTCATTATAGCACTGGTATTGATCATGAGTGTACTTTAGAGCCAGCTGTGCAGATTCAGATGACAAACACAAGCCAAATCCATGTGTCTTGCCTATAAAAATGGAATTCAGACTGAATTGTGCAGCTGTAACACACAGACCTTGCAATAAATATAAGCTGGTGAACAAACTACACTATAGTACCGGTACTAAATGCATGGATGAAATATGCCCTAGCATCAAATATTTTTTTACAGACAAATACATAACCTATAATATTATGAGCATTTCCTAGAACCCAATAGCAAAAACTGTTATCACAAGAAGGGCACCCTGCACTAAATCATGATTTTTTTAAAAAAAGGCCAACTCTAGGTTCCTTTTTAATGTACCCATGAGATAGGATCACCACCCCCCTGCACTGCTTAGGGTAAATGCTTGTTTGGTTGGAGGGTATATTCCAAATAGGTAAATATATCTACCTACTGGTACCTTTTATCTCAGAGATCCCAGTACCCAACTCTCTCACCAAAAGTCTGTTTTCCTCTCCTGAAGGACGGACCACTGCTCAGGGTTGAAAGTATGTTTAGCTTTTTTTTCTTTTTTTATCCGAGAATCTATAAAAAGGAACTTACTGTGGCACAAGTAATTTTTAAGTGGGCTTTAAAGAGCACAAATGTGGATTCATGGATTTATGAAGGGGCTGTAATAGCCATCATTTCTAGCAGCCTTGTGTGATGTGAGCATTCCTAAAACATGTTTGCAGTCTCTGACCATCTATTGTTACATATCTTCAGCCTTTAACAGCTTTCTGTAGTATTAGTATTATTGGCCAAGTCTGGAGATGATAGACTATTATGGGAGCTTTTGGGTGATCCAGCAAACCTGGAATGGATTTCTTAAAAAAAAAATCCTATGAGTTGACAAATGTTTTCAATCCTGGACCAGATCTATTCCATGTTTGCATCCAGGTTCTCCCATCATTGTCTATCTTCTGCAGTCTTGGAGAACTTTAATAAATCAGGGCCAATGCGTGGCTCTTTAATGAAGTCAGGGGGCCACACTACCACCCTATGGACCCCCTACAATGATGCATAATAGTCTTCTCCCCAGGCCCTTTTAGCTGGCACATTTCAGTAACCACCTGGGTTTTTTTGGGTGGTTACTGAAGATTTGGGTCAGAATGCAGGAGCCTCCACCTGCCTACAATTTCTTCCGACCCAGCTTACAAATTATTCTGGAGAGAATACTGCATAAAACATACATAAAAACAAGGTCTTGGTGATATTTACATTCTACAAATATTGCAGTTCATCCTATGAATACGGCTTGCATATAATATAAACAAAACACAAAAAGAAAAATCTCCATAGGGCAAAGCCATGGTTCCCCGGAGCTCTTCTGGGCCAGGCCTGAGGGGTTTCAGACATACGATTTGCAAAAACAATTAGATTACTAATCATTCTGCGGTTCCTGGGCCTCTGATGTTTAGATGCTGATTACAACAACTGAGATGATGTTAGTAAATTCTCAGCCACGGCTGAGTAACGCTGTCCGGCTTATTCGAGCAGAAAATCAGTATGGAGATTCCCCCATTCCCTCACCCTCCCTGATGCAGCACTGTCAGTATTGAGGATTCAGAGCCGTGTCAGGGAGCTGCAAACTCTCCGCACTGCCAGGAGCCATGTATGTGAAGCCGCCAGGGGCCACTGCCAACACAAACAAGTGCTGGAATCAATGTCTGGCTACAGGAAACTAAGCAAAACTCACTTCTAAAGAAATCCAGCAAGGGTGATTTACATCCAGACTGAACATACAAAATAATGCTAATATTATTCTAGAAAAACAGAAACCCTTTTTGGAGGAAAAAATACTCTGTTTGGACATGTATAACCCAGCACTGCGTGCCAAATTTCTAAACATTTTTGCAAACATGCTCAGTGAACTTTACACAGATTTCTTCAGATCTGATGGATTTTACAAGCTCGGTACTGCAGGAAATTTCTATAGTTATAAAAAGAATATATTTATGCAGCTTTATATTTATATAGTGTGAAACTTCCCCCTCCTCCTAGATTGTAAGCTCTTCGGGGCAGGGTCCTCTCCTCTTCCTGCCTCACTGTCTGTATCTGTCTGTCAATTGCAACCCCTATTTAATGTACAGCGCTGCGTAATATGTTGGCGCTATATAAATCCTGTTTATTAATAATAATAATAATAATAATGCCTGAGCAAAGTGAAGTAAACAATTCCTTCCTAAAGCAATACAATTCCCCCACAAAACAAAAACACACACAGTGATCTGTATAAGTTTTTTTTCACCAAAAATCCTCAATTGAATTGATTTTCCTCCCCAAGAATGTGAATGTGGTAAATGTCACATTAACTGCTTTATAAACAGCCCCCTGTGAAACTAAATATACGGTATTATATTGAAATAATTTGATAGTATTTTTTTTAGTAGTGCTTCTTGTTGTTGTTATTATTATTATTATTATTATTAATATTGTTAATATTCTTCGATGTCAATAGTTTCATTTTGTTTAAACTCCAATCCTCCCAGGGGATTTTTGCTTCTGTCCAGCCAGTCCTTAGATTTATACTCAGCACAGGCAGATTGGGCCCTAATCTTCTTCTGATGCGGTTGAAGCAATACCGGTACGTTATCTGCCTCTAGGCTGTGTATGGCCAATAAATGACCAGAATGATTATGATTGTTATTAATAATATTAATAAACTGTATTTCTATAGCGCCAACATATTACCCAGCACTGTACATTAAACAGGGATTGCGAAAGACAGACAGATATACACAGTGACACCAGAGGAGGAGAGGACCCTGCCCCGAAGAGCTTACAATCTAAGAGGAGGGGGAAGTAGTAGCACACAATACTTTTAAGACAGTTTTTATGAACTGAAAATAGTTGTTTATATTTTACTATACATACAACTTGCTCTAGGTAACTTGCCACAAAATTTCCTGCTTTATTATTCTTCTTTAAGGGTATTTCTGGTTTTAATATTCATGATGATAACTTATCATTCATCATATGTTTTATCATAAGTAGCAAAACAAAGTATTAAACAGTACCTATGCAGATAAAGTATAAAACAGTACATATGTAGATAAAGTATAAAACAGTACATATGCAGATAAAGTATAAAACAGTACATATGTAGATAAAGT
>NC_092864.1:13578364-13666210 GCF_032062135.1 Pyxicephalus adspersus
ATAAAACAGTACATATGTAAATAAAATATAAAACAGTACATATACAAATCTCCAGGATGAATGTACAATAAAAAACTAAAGAATCAATTCATCAAGGTAATATGCATGTGTTACTTTGGCCGTAACTGTCAATATTTTCAGCCTATTATGCTCCCATTATGGCCAATATAATTGTTACACTGATTGATTTGAGCCGGATTACATCTAAAGGTTGTACTTACTAGACGTGGTCTAGGATCACACAATTTCACACTTTGAAGGACTCCTCTAAGAGGAACACAAGATGGCCTATTTATGTCTTGGAAATGACAATTAATGGATTCTCTAAAAGCCATCGTCTAGGTGAGACTGAGATCAAAAAGAGTTCAAGATGAAGTATCAGAGGAGAGGGGTTTGTAAGAAGTGACAAGAAAGAAAATCAAGGACGAGATAGAATAGGAGAGAGAAAGAACAAGGTGAATTAGAGATGGTCCTACCATCACCCAAAACACAACCTGAATTTTGTTGGATAGCAGTTGGATAAAGTTTAATTTGCTTATATGTTTCATTTTCCTATTCTTCATTGCCCCATCAACATGCCTATGATATTTGTACATAAAACCATTCTGTTTTCATTGCATACCTTATTTCAGACCTATTGATGTCACCACTTGGTCTCCGTGCCACTCCAAGCCTTACTCCACCTTTTAAACATAGGGGAACCCTTAAAATAAATTTTAGGTCTTCAGGGAACCCCTCCTATAATTACTATATCCACAGCTCACAGTACAATAGAATAGTGGTCAGTGGGAAGAATGCCTCTTACATTGCTGGCCAGTGAAAAGAATATCAATATAACTTATCTGAGAGGTACAAATTGCTCAAATAACCCCTAGCAATCTTTGCTAGAACCCTAGTTGGGAAACACCGCTTTAAGTTTTTGTAAGCTCTTCTGAAGCAGGGTCCTCTCCTCTTTTGTCGCTGTCTGTATCTGCCTGTCATTGGCAACCCCAATTTATTGTACAGCGCTGCCTATAATGTTGGTAGTCCTTAGCCCTAATTTAAGCTGTGGGCTGATTCTTGGGAGGAGGTATGAAAATACAAAAATGGCTTGGTGGGTAAAAGTCATCCTGGAGCAATGGGCATTTCTAGGATAACTATATTTACATGCATTCCATCCTAAGTAATGCCCAGATTTCATGCAGAGCCCCAGGATTGAAAGAACTGAAATCCAATGAATGCAAGTGGCCGGCCAGGGGCAGCCAGGCCATTAAGGGAAACGTCTAGATGATGCTGGATGTCCTCCAGCCAGGAAATGAGGCAGGTCCTATCTGACTTGCTGTAGCTTCCAATGTACTCTATTAGAAACTCATGTCTGTTGGTCACTTAGCTCATAGCTGTCTCAGGAACCATATAAGGCTAGGAAATGGACTAAACAAGACTGGACAGCCACCAGCCAGGAAACGAGGCAGGCTCTGATTTGCTGCAGTTTCTAATGAGAAGCTCACAGTGTGCAATGAAATCAGAATAAGTAATTTCAGTCCAGGAAAGGAACCCGTACAACTGTGTAAAACAAAAGGAAGGGTTGGAAGTCAGCTTTAAATAAAGAGGTACCAAAATCTGAAGGAAAATAGGAAACCACTATCTATGTAAAATTGGGTGTATCTAAACAAGCAAAATGCAAGGAGTGTTGACTTTTTTTACAATTGTATTGCCAACCAATTTGATTTAAGGAGGGGGGATAAGGGTATTAGATCAGTGTTTCTGTACCAGGGTTCTTCCAGAGGTTGCTAGGGGTTCCTTAAGCTATTTGTACCCCTCAGGTTAGTATAGGTGACACCAATGATCTCTTTGGCTATCTGTAAGGGTGAAATTCTTCCCAATTGTGAACAATGTAAGCGTTTTTCTTCCTACTGACCCCCACACTAATATACTGTGATCTCTGGATGTATTATTTTACAAGGGTTCCTTGAAGACCTGAAAGTTTTTTCAGGAGATCCTTTCTTTTAAAAATGTTGAGAATGGTGCATCTAAACTGCAATGAGTTGATTTTCTTAATTTTATCATTCTATATCAAAACTTGATTCTTGATTGGAGCAGAAATCCTATTTATATACTAGGAGTCACTTGGGAATACATAACCAAAGAATGACACGGCCAGAATGTACAAAGTAAGTCATAATTTTCAGACCAAAGTATAAATGCAGCTTTGCCCGATGGTCATTGTCCAAACACAGTGATCACTAGCCAAGAGCTGGTGTTATTATTTCTGGTGGCTTTCAGGACCATTAGAGCACAGATTATTCCTATCATCATAAAGGTCAATACAGTGTGAGCATATAGGAGTGTAGGAATGTAATCCTGAATGTTCCCTGCCATTTAAATATAGGAAGCAAAGTGACAGCCTGTCATTATTATTGATTTCTACAGCAACGTTTCAGTCAATGCTGTGCAAAGTGAGGGCAGACAGGGGCCACGGCAATCCTATTATCATATACACCGATTGGATATCATACTGTAATCAGGATGGGTAAAAAGATAAAGGCGGTTCTGCAGCAGTAATGTGTGGTTGGTGACAACTGGAAATGTCAATGTAAATCAGATAATGGAAGAAATATGGGGATTAGGTTTCTAAAAATACTGCAATTCGGAGAGGGTTAGTAAGGAACTTTTATTAATTTAAAGCTATTTTTGTAAACAGATATATACACATATATGGCTGTTGTACCTGACAAAGGATTTGTATTTTTTGTCCATTTATTCTGGAATTTACATATCTCTGTTGGACTGTAAAACCAAGCTGGTGACCTGACTTTTTCTTTTCTACATTTGAGCAAGAAAGCGAGGTCACCTCCCCACCCCGGTCTTTGTTTGGACAACAGCAGACCATTAATTTGGTACTCCGGATTTTCCTCCTGTTAATATGTTCTTTATTGAAAATTCTTCGGACTAATTACGCACTTTTCCGTCATTGCTCTGGATTTACTCTTCCTGATAGCAAGTGGCAACACAATGATTTCCTAAAGCTCTCCAAGACCTGAGAAGACTATCATGTGAGAATGTGGGTGATCCAGCAAACCTGAAATGGATATGGTCCAGGCTTAAAAACATTTGCTAACAAATAGCAAATGACTTTCATGAAACCCACCCCAAGGTTTGCTGGATCACCCAGAATCACAGATGAAGGTGTATCCTCTCCAGGTGTATCCTCTGTCCTCTTTATTAAATCAGGCCCAATATATGTCAACATGGCTGCTTGTATTCTTTATTTGATGCACACATGACAACACAGGAGCACAAGCAAGAGACAGTGGTCACCCTATAAGGTGTTTCAACAAGTTTTTTTATGTTTTATCATGAGTGCCCTTTAAATACAATCTATAGCAATTTTATTTTTTCTAAACTATATTGCAAAAAACTTATGGGTCCTAATATTGTCCTAAAGAACATGTCATGTTCACTCCCATGTTATCATTTTTGAGGAAATACCTTAAAATACATATTCTCGTAGTGAAAATGCCACTTCCTTCCTTCATACTGCAGCACCCAGTGCTGGCAGAGCTGAGTAACAGCCACACCCCTCAGCAATGTCATGTATTTCGGATAATAGGGAAGAGGGCACATATCTGACCAGGTCAGTTACAGCGTGATGATTACAGGTGGCACTGGGTCCAACTCTATTGGATTGCAAAGTCATACTTAGACTCCCTGTAATTAAATTGCCTACATCCCACTTTACCAAATTCAATGGAACTTAATCCAGGACATCGATTGCAACTTTAAACATTTATAGGACTAGCAAAATTTGCACATTACATATGCAGAATCTTTTTCCTGCTTAAAAGTGCTGAATAATGACTCAGATTGAATGCATGCGCAGGCTGCGCACACATGTCAAATGATTCCTCCTGCAGACGATCATGCTCCTTTTGGGTGAATGTTGGATGTGTACAGCTGTCTCCGATGTTAACCGTTTTATCCTGAATGAACATCAGCTCGCTGAACAGCGTTCCATTTAAAGGAAATAAAACTCTGCTTTAATAACGCATTCAGCGGCAGAAATGAAATTTTGCGGCAGGTTATTTGGAGGGGTTTCTTTTTTGGATCTGCGGCGGTGCCCAGCCTGGCCTTGACGCATTTGGACGGGTGATGGCGTCTGCAGGACACCAATTATGTGAGCGTTATTATGAATGTCCTGTGCGTTGGCAGGAAGCTTCACAAACAGCTGTGTCTGATCCCGTCCAACGCTTGTCACTGTGCCATTATTATGTGGATGGTTGGCTCGTCATTGACAACCATCTCCCTTTTATCTGACATCAGAAAATGAGTTTCTGTAACGGTGTTATAAACCGATCGCGCCTCGCTGCACATTTTATCTATTTGGTTCTTTCTATAAGATGGATAGAACTCCCTGCAGTCAGTAAAGAATGCAGACTGAATACGGTACCGAGAAAACAGCACAGGGCCGGAAATAATCTGGATGGATTGAGGCTACCAATATGGATCCCCTCCATCCACAGCCATGGTGGCCATATTACCTCCATTCACAAATGTTCATGAATATAGAACAGATCTAAATTCAAATATTTTATTAGCTTTGTTTGGGTAATGGATATTTAAAACCCATTCAATTTATTTTCACTTTCATCCTTAAAGAAAAAATCCCTTCAATATGAAGTTTAACTCTCTTTAGGGAGTCTCCATTGAAAGGCGGCCAATCTCATCCAGGCTCCCATGGAACCCCAAGGTTCCTCCAGGGCTTGCTATGGGTTCTTTGAACTGTGGCTGATTAACCTCTCATTTGATGACGCCGACCAGTTCTGGGGCCACCACCACTTGGTACAGCAAACGGAAGGATTCCAAGGATGTGGTTGTCTATAAAGGCTGTATTCATTAATATAAATAGACATTCTTTCCAAAAGCCATCAATATACGGGGCTTTTTCCCACTGGCGCCAACAACCCCACCCTAAACTGACAGGGGTTTCCCAAGACCTAAAAAATGATTTTAGGGTCCCTCCAGGTTAAAAAAAGGCTGCTCTAAGGTGTTACATTTTCAACTTCTCCAAGGTGTTACATTTTCAACTTCCCATCGCTTTCTCTACGGTCACCAAAACAAGTAAAGAGAATTAATTTACCCAGTGGGGTGCAGAGAGACAAAGGTTCTTCACCCTTACCATTTTGGCCAAAATTAAAGGAAAATTTTGATTTTAGATACAGTTGAATGGATATGCTGGCAGATATATGACCATACAAAGCAGCCTTTCTCAATCTTCTTAACATGAGAGACCCTTGAAATACCATCCAGGTAAAGACATTATGATATGCCCAGTTAATGGTACATTAGCCTGGTGGTTAATGGAATAAACATGGTTGACCAACTGAAAATATGCCACCCTTATAGACAGCCAAATAGATAATTGGTGTCAGTGGTAACTGACCCGAGAGGCACAAATTGCTCACTGCTCAACGAACCTCAAGCAGCCTCTGAAAGAACCCTGGGTTTCATAGAACGTTTGTTGAGAAACATTGATCTAGTACCCTGGAATAACCTAAGGCTCTTTTTTAATGGGAACAACTAATTTCTCAGCATTATTTCCCTAGATGAAAAACCCTGGTAAAGAATATGTCACTGCTTTTAAAAATGCTATCTACTTCATTGTCTCTGGCTTTGGAAACTTTGTCCTGAAACAAGAATGAAGCAAATGAAGCTCCCAATCTAAGGCAAACTTCAGTTTGATAACTTAGATGGTATTGAAGCTATTGTGTTTTTAATGGCAGCCAAGATGCCAAAAATGTTGGAAGGGTTCAGCCATGACAGACTCTATAAATCTCTCAGTACATAAAAAGGTTTTTATGAAAATATTTTCTAATTGAGCCAATCTTGTAATTTATTTAGTCTGTCGCAATTCATAGCCTGGAAGGTGACAACACTTTCTTTTTTGGAATACATCGGTGTCACCATTGATGCAGACCAATTGCAACTTCAACTCTGCTGCTAAACTCTCCAGTGGGTAGCCCTGTTTGGAGTTTGTGAAGTGTCCAGTTTCTGCTGTGCATGAAAACTACTCTGTATGCCACCCATATACATAGCCAATAAAATCATTGGAGGTCATTTAGAATGACTCGAGAGGTACAGATTGCTCATTGCTCAAGGAACCCCTAACAACATCTGGAGGAATCCTAGTTGAGAAACACTGTCTTAAGAGGAACTAAACTCAAAAATGCCTAAATTACAAAAAAAAATCCACTTACCTTCAATCCTGCAGCACAGTCGGAGGTGTCTTCCATCAGGTCCTGCGTCATCCCGGCATCTGTCCCCGAGCCGGCACGCTGGGCGCCGCCATCTTTCTCTCTTTTTCCTGGTTCTTCTTCCTAGGTCACCCAACCCAGGCGCAGGATCGGATGACATAGGTTGAAAAAAAAACATGCCGATCTCACTGCGTGAGAGATGTTTCTCTTTTCACGGAAAAGCTCCTCGGGCATGCGCATCTTGGGCATGCACAGAAGGAGCACCCAAGAGCCTCCCAGTATGCTTGACGTAGGTATCCCAGGAGACTTTATGCTCCCATTCATTCTTGATTGAATAGGCGGTGGTGCTGCACCCTTTTTTTTTTAAGTGTTGCACTTAAAAAACAAACAGAATTTTTACCTTACATAAAAGGGTTGTCTACCCTTCACTCAGAAAGTGACATTTCTGAGTTTAGATATGCTTTAAGGTTAACTGCAGATAGAAAATTATTTTGCGCCACTCATCAGTGGCAGTTCAGACATCCAAGGGACAACCTTATGCTAGTTCTCAATGAGTAAAATTATTGGTCATCAGCCCAACTCCCCGGTGCAGCCCAGAACAATCTCAGCAGCCAGTGGTAAGGAGACCACTGATGGTTGACAGGGTACTATTTATGTAACATAAAGCGTAAAAGTGCTTCCTTAAAGCATAACAAAAAAACAAAAACAAACCCAAGGAACACCATCAACAAAAATACTTTTTGATAAGGAACATATAATGCAAAAGTATATCTAATAAAAGTTCAATTGCTGCCTGTCAGTGCTTCCATATGTTAATCCGGTAATTAGCATTCTGTCGGCTATGGAACAAAGCGCCTTATACACCACATTCAGCGACAATTTGCAATTAGCTAGCCAGATGTGCTCCTCTTAATCAAAAGCCGCTCATGGGCACGGCCGCCACAAGGTGGCACCCACACAAAGCACCGATGTATTTACCCAAACCGGTGCTAACATTGCATACACAGCTACTCAGTGCTCAGCCTGCATTGCAGGGCCCACTGGGAGAACATTTATTAAGTATTAAACATTGGTGTCATTGAATGCACATGAGTTCAAACAAGGTCTGCTATTATGCTGGAAATTGGCTGGAAGGAAGTATTTAAAGGTAAATACAGTGTGTCTTCTGCAAGACGATATTTTGATGTATTACTGTAACATTAACCTGAAATGAAATTTTACATCACTATTAAATTGGCACTTTCTTGCTGTTCCCTTTTTAGATTACTGTATTTTGTGCACAGAGTTGCATTTGCTCCAAGCTACTATATATATATATATATAAATATGTAAAGCTTTTCCTGCTTAATGACAAGAAAGATGTGTTCAGTTCTTCTTATGGTGCTGGTCATACAATTTCATGCTTTCAATCTAAATGATAAAAAATGTGGGTGTCAAATGAAAATTCCCTTATAGGTGGCACTTATCTGGATGCATTCATTTCCTATTCCATTTAGTCATGGAGACTTGAAAATAGTTGAAGTCTGAAATCAAATTACCCAGCTGGTGAATGTATGCACAGCCAAAAGCTAAACATATGATTGTACAATCCACTTTAAATCTGCCATAGAAGCGTCAGCTTGTTTGGATTCCATCTGATGAATTAATTTGGTCATTCTAATGTAGATTGTAAAACGTATGAACAGCTTCAGGGCCGTGTCACCCTGGTGATTTCCCTGCTGGTGACACCTCACTGGATTGAAGCTGCCACCCTCCCTATTGATGTCGCATTCTCTTAGGATGAATTGCTGCAGAGTATTGATCGTTGGCAAGGGTGCAGTGATGGAAAGCATTGTCATTAATTTGACAGGGATTGAGCAACAGTATAGGGGAAAGTGAAATGAGTCCTAGGCTGGATTCACACTTATGAACTCGAATTGCATTTTTTAGGGTCATCGTGATGCAATGACATTCATACCAATGCTTTTATAACATGCTTAGCCCTGCAAATCACAGGTACACTTTAGCACTGCATGCCCTGTGCCTAGGTTCTATTGTGCCTATAGTCTTATAGATGTATACCTGCACTGACTGCTTCTTGGAATGAGATCCCTTGATGGAGGGGAAGCTGAACCTGAGGACCTGCAGTGCAAGGATCTACCTGCTTCTGTTTCCTTCATTCTGCATATATATGTTTTGTCCACCTCCCTAGTTTTCTTGATCATTACCCCACCAGTCATAAAAGCGGAAACTCTAACATAAGGAAGCAAGCCCTGTCTTTATCAAGATGGCTGCATCTCCACAGAGAAAGATGAATGGTAAAGCTGCATACACACCTGCAATTTTTCGTGAAAGATCCTTTCCAACGAGAAAAGACTGCACGATGCATGAACGATGCTGTACATACAGCACCGTTCATGCTCTATGGAGAGGGGAGGGGGAGAGCGACGGAGCGGCACCCTGCTGCGCGCTCTCCCCTTCCCTTTCATTAGGATAGGTCGTCGTCCATCGTCCATGGATCCGCCAGGACGGTCGTTGGACGATGGAACTGTACGATGACGACGACCGACTGTACACACGGCAGATTTTCGCCCGATAATTGGCCGATACCGATTATCGGGCGAGAAAAATTTGCCGTGTGTACGCAGCTTAAGTCAGTACATGATAAAGATCAGCTGCCAGGAGTCTATAGGCAATACTGCCAGTTAGCATTTGTGCTTGCTTGTTTTGTGCACAGCTTCTACAGCTCAGGTCCTCTTTAAAGTAATAATGCTCTTTCACTCTGAACTATGCATGTGAAAATTTGTTTTTGCAGCTTTTTAAAAAATGCCAATATGTTGGGTTACCTATGTTAAAGAGGAGTTCTCTTTCTAGCAATATGGTCTGAAACTTCACAGCAATGGGCCATTCGTTAAAACTCTCTGAGACTGGAGAAGAAAGACTATCATGGTAAAACCTGAGTGATCCAGCAAACGTGGAATAGATCTGATACAGGATTGAAAACATTTACTAACTATAAACAATTACGTTTGAAGAAATTTATTCCAGGTTTGATGGATCACCCAGTTTCTCTAGTCTTGTAGAGCTTTAATAAACCAGTCCCGATGTGTGTACAATCCTGCTCTGCTGCAAACATTTGTGTTGGAAACCATTAGAGGGTGCTGCTGAGAGATGGGGTAACATGCTTGCACTGAGGCTGAATGCCTCCTAAAAGCTCAGTGAGGTTGCCAACCATGCTGCTTGTAATTGTTGTCATCTTCATAAAGGGTAACCCATTGGCATTTTGACAACAGCTGGAGAAACATGCACAAATGCAGTATTTATCTCACAATGTAAATGGGAAGCTGTCATGCACCGAATGGATTCTACAACTCGCATATTGTTACTGACAGAAGAAATGGCAGCATTTTATGCTTTGTAAGAATTAGCGGCGTTGACGTGCTTATTTACTTTCATGCATACTTAACGATTTGCACACTCCTATAACCCCAGGGCTTAACTTTCTCCAAAACCTCAAGGGGTTCCAAGCTGAAGAATCTCATTTCCACATGAACCTTTCAGGAACTAATTAATTCCATTCAGCTCCATTCTCCCCAACCTCATTAACACCTCTGTTTTTGGAAATGGTTTTCTATCCATTTGTTTGTGTAAGTGTTGATAATTCAAATGGCTAAAAAAAAAGAAAAGAAAAAAGCTGATGTCCTATTTAATCTTAGAATTGACTATTCTTAGCCCAGCACTGGAAACCTGGAGAGATGTCGGCCACTGTCATTGCTGGGCACAGAAGAGAAGAGCAAGAACAGAACATCATACAGTAGCTGTTGTCCCCGAAAATGGTTTTAGTGATGGCCTACCTGCCTCAGAGAACTTGAAATAGTAAGGAACAGGTCAGATCATGTGACCTCTGATCACATATCATTTTTATGTTCATCATCCCCTTTTATATTTTCAGTCTAAAACAGGGATCTCCAACCCCCGGTACATTGGTGGGCCAAGGCAGTCTGACAGCTGGGCCGTGAGAGCACAGAGCGCTGGTCCGCGGCTCTGGCTGGTGCAGGAGAGGGACGCCGCTGGGGGGGCGCACTGGGCAGAGCGGAGGACCATGTCTCCTGGATTGTAGGCTCAGGGCGGTGGGCGGGTTGTGTCTCAGGCTCAGACCTGCGATCGACGAGTGGGCGAGTTCTGGCATCATGACGTCACTCTGGGGGAAGTTTCCTCTCTTTTAAATGATACACGGCATAGATTTAGTGGTCCATGAGCTCCAAAAGGTTGGGGACCACTGGTCTATAAGACACATTCCATTATCCAAGTCCATATGTGCAGCAAAGTTCATCCACTGCAAATAAGGATTCACTTTTTATTATACTTTATTGTAGTGATTTTTGCATGTAGGAAGATTTATTACATAGACCTTGATTTTAAGTGCAAGGTCTGCTTTTGGTCAAACTGTAAATGGGCCCATCATTGGGATTAATTGTACAACATTATGTAGAAGCTACAGGGCACTGTGGCGGGATCTGTTGGCAGAGGCCTAGCCTAGCACTGAGTCTCACCTGTTACTGTTGAACTAAGGTTTCAGATTCCAAATCCCAAGGATTGGTGGCCATTGAATCCCAGCAATAGGGACATCAATGGTTCAGTTCTGAAGCCTGGAGTAAAGCGATCATCAGGATATATGCATTGTTTCATAAATCTTACTGTACATGCAAGCTTTAAATGTTGAATGGAGTCACCATTTTTAAAATGACTAAAGCTGATGGGTTTTCTATAATACCACAACCTAATTTCATTCAGTACCCATAGCCTCAATCAGAAATATGGGAGGCTTCACAGGTTGATTCAAAATATTACCATTCAAATGCTCCCCAACATTAAAGCAAAAATAAAATGAAAAACACCTTACTAAAGTTTACTGCACCAATCTGGTCCCAGAGACCTTACCCTCATTACACCCCAATGGTGACCCTGTTGTTACAAAAAAAGCAATCATACCAATCATAACAATGCAAATACACTTAAGTTAACAAGAAATTCTGGTTGAGCTATGGACCTCTTTATACAATATGCTTTTAAACCAAAATCAGCACAAGAGAGAAAAATATTTTTGGACAAAATTTATAAAAGAAAAATCCATTCCACATATAGTTTTGTAGTTTTGTTAAAGGCTTTTTTTTATAAAGAATAGAAAGTGCAGGAGGTAAAGACACCTAAAGGGTGCTTTAGCTCACTTTTCGGACAACATAATACAGACATTTCTGTTTCTGGTGACAAATTGCCATCAGCAATATCACCAAGTGGAGGCTTTCCATACCCTAATGGATTGGCCATGGACGCTGCCAAACCTCACTGGCTAATGAAGCCAAATCTCATGCTCTGTTAGTAAGAAAGCAATACCATGGCATCAAAAAAGTAGACTGTTGGCAATTTTGTAGCTGCCCAGTTGTTGCCAGTGACAGGAGTGTGCATTAGACGCCCTCCTTTTCCTTACTACCCAAACGCCCTTTACTTTTCCTTTGTAATGGCAGGCATAGACAACCCATCCCTTGGTCTGGGCACTGTTATTTTGGGCTAAGGCAGGGCATGTCTAAGCCTATGACATCATCTTTTAGAAAGTTGGTATCTGCCCACAATTTTCAGAAACCCTGGCAGAGCTCTGGTACCACTTATCGCCTTCTTTTATATTATTGGTTTTACGTTTTCAGTGTCCACTACGTGTTTTCTTAAAGGCATTAAAATCATAGACCTGTCATATTTTAATTAGAAATAGAAAAATGTAAACTAAATGGAAAAAAAGACAAAAAATCAACATACAAAAAATTGTAATTGCTGAAAAAAACGCATACAACTGCAAGCACTTTCTAATAGTTACCCAGTTCTGATTCCTATATTACCAGAGGAATTCCATTTTCTGTCTTGCAGGAAAGCAAGAACCTAAATCCCCCAATATACATAAAGCTGTGAAGATATAAACCAACACTTGCCATGCATGCAGTGCATTGGGATGCAGCGGTGGCACTGGGACTTGCGCTCATTTCTAGGTTTTATCACTGTCGTATTTGGTGAAGTGCGCTGTTACTGGTGTGACAACACGTATCACAGGGGCAACCTGCCACTATCTGCACCGGCTCTCCCTGCAGACTGCACATCTCACGCATCCAACAAATAGGATTTGCCCTGAAGAAGCATTGAGATCTTGAACTTGTTAAAAAATAATCAGCATCCTGTGACTGCAAATCTCCTGGCTGCAGATGTTAATGTTAGCAGTGCTTGTCACTATAATACTGCAGGTGTTGGAACTGGAGGGCAGGCTAGTACTTGACAACAGTATAAAATACGTTGTGCTCCTAAGGAAGAGAAGAAACCGAGCAATGAAAACTTAAAGGGAACCTGTTGGCAAACCTTTAAAGCTAAAAGTATTTCCTAAAGGAAGGCCAGATCAAAATCTGATCTTTTCAAAAAACATTTCTGTGCCCCTCTGATACTGTGTGTCTATGAAAATGTAACCACCTCTACAGTTTCCATATCTAATAAGAGCACCTACCCCAATACCCAGTAAGGTAGATATTTTTAGGATAGTGGGATAAGTGAATGTGAGCAATTCATGTGCTTCCTAGACCCCCTGGAGCTAAGCCACACATTTCTGGCACCCTACTCTCCAATATAATTGGCCTAAGGCTATGTACACACTTCAAATGATTCTCGTCCATTTATCGTTTCAGGGCTAGTATCGGACGAGAATCTGACGTGTGTACAGGGCTTGTCTGACGACGTCCTGGGCAGATCCACGTACGACCAACCACCATAATGAAAGTGAAGGGGAGAGAGCACAGTGGGGTGCCGCTCCGTCATTCTCCTCCTCCCCTATCCATGAAGCAGTACAGTGATGTATGTACAGCACTCGTTCATTCGTCTTTCAGTCTTTTGTCGTTGGAACGAATTATGAAAGATTCCAATGACAAAAGACTAATGTGTGTATGTAGCTAAACTGGTTAACAGGTTGGGGTGTCTTCACTTCCAGAATGGGGCAAATCATAGAAATTTACCCTATAAAATAGGGTGGACACAGGATTATTGGGGCACATATAAGATTGTAAGGCTAAATAAAAAATAATGGCAGGTACCTTGTAGAGGTATTGTTCATTTTTTAATTGTATTTTTTATCTTTATGCTGCAAAATTGTCTGGGCAATTATGTGCAGAATCGTGCAGGAATAACTATTGATCTGGGATTTTTTGCAAACACTTTTTAAACCACTTAAAAAAAAAAGGTTATTATTGAAAAAAATGAGTCTATCTTTCTCCTCTTTTCAGAGGTTTGCCTATGGCATCACCGTCATGCTTTTTTCAGGTGCTACCTAGTCACCTCCATTTTTAGGTAGTTGCAGGAAGTTTCAGGTGTTTTAGAAGACTGAAAAGGATTTTAAAAAATGACTGAAACAGCTATAAAAAATCTGCTGGCAGACACTTAAAAAACAATGGATAAAAGTGGTTTTAATTCAAGTTTGTTCCAATTACTAAACACTCAAGTAAAGCCAATTACAAAACACTAAAGACAATTATAGCCTATAGAATGTGTTTCATGAACAATGCAAAGACAAAAAAGCACTGCTAAACTAGTATAGACAGCATAGATGTTAACTAACTGACACCACTGCCTGTAAATCATTTTACTAGTCAATGAGGTCCAAAAAAACAAAAAATAGGCGGGGGGGCTAGAAAAGGGCTCAGTGCAGCTTGAACAAAAGCTGAGATCTGCATACAGCTTCAGCTGCTTGTAACTTTAGATCCACTAACTGTTTTAAAATGCAATTTTTGATAAAGCTTTTCTCTGTGTTTTTCTTTTTGTATCATATTACTGCTGTGATATATTTATAGCTTCAGCTAAGAATAATTTTTTTTTTTATTTTCTGAACAAAAACCCCTGTTCTTGTCCACTGTCAGGTCAATTTTGTAAAACCCTTATGTGTATAAACATATTTAGTATTTACTTACATTTTTTTTATTGCTTGGGCATTAAATCTGACAGTCATTTGACATTACCGTATACTATGTGAATAGCTATGTACATGCATCTGTTTGTATGCTGCTAATATTAAAAAGATGACTATGAACCAAATTAATCAACAATGCTCAGACTGGAGAATAAATGTACACTATGGGTACACTGCAGCCTCTGCAGACATTCCTTGGAAGTCAATCTTGTGGGGGAAACATATCATCATTTGGATCATCCTTAATGATTGCTATTGTTCCCCCAGGGACATCTGCAAATGTGATATACATACATACTCAATGAACAGAGCAGAGACTGGAAGATAAATCTCTTTGGTCCTCCATGGCGCTCACGAGTTCCTCCCTCCAACCTTCACGGTGCTACATAGAGGTCGGAGGCTGAAACCACCAAGGGCAGAAGGATCAGAAGATCAACCGTCCTGGAAATGTTGGTTTTTCAGATGCTTTAGGGCAGGGGTCAGTAATTTTTTTGGCTACTAGGCCATTTTAGGAGGTCAAGAAGACACACTAGGCCAAACTCTCTCTCTCGAGTCCCGCGCTTATGGTTCTGCCCCCCACCAGGAACGGGAATCCCTCTCCTCCACAATGCATACGGAGGAGAGAGAATGTCTCCTTACCCCCGAATGTGGCTCCGGAGCCGTGGGTTGCCCACCCCTGCCAGATTGGCTAGGAAGGTGTAAGGCCGGAACAAACTACTGGCTAGGCCGTATCTGGCCTAAAGGCTGGAGTTTGCCAACCCCTGCTTTAGGGGAACAGTTCAGGCAAGGTATTTTTTACAAATTTAAATTTAAAAATTACATCTTAATATTTATTTTAGCCACATTTAATGCCCAACTCTAGGCTAATCCAATCCAATCATCAAACCTCATTAATGCCCCCTTAATGTATTCAAAAATAGTTATTATGCTGGGTTGTAAATATATGTGCAATTTTTAGACTATTGTATCTTATCACAAAGTCTGATCGGATCCTATGCTTGTGGCCCCAGCTGCATATTATTAGATACAGATATTAGATACAGAATTAGACAGATATTAGATACAGAATGTGCCATGTAATCAGAGAAATTTTGGGTCCCAAGTCTAAAAGTTACAGCATACCAAGCTCTTTTGATTGGTGCCCAGTACAGAAGTTCCCCTTGTCCCACTATGCTGGCGGCCCGCAAAGTAATGCCCATTTGTGAGGCCACTTCCAGCATGAGAACACTCCTTTCATTACAAGACCATCCTGGATAGCAAAAAGCATGTCCAGACCCTAGGAAAGGAGCTGGGTGATCCTGGATCCTCCTAAAGAAATTCTAACTTTATCTTATACTTCTTATAATTGGGAAAAGTTTATAACAGGTCTACTTTAAACTTTAAATCGACAGCTTGCTTTTTGAAACTTTGCAGTCATTTTTAAAACCAGAAGAACAGTCTGTACAGGGATGCAATAATGTAATTGGAAGTAGAGTAATTTGCTTACCCATCCGGGTCTTGAAAATTTACATTCACTCTCTTTGCGGAACCCAGGAGCTCTGTGATAATAAAAAAAGAAAAGATACGATTGAGAACAGCTGTATCGCTCAATCAGTGATTCATCAAACAGCCTCAGATACAGAACACCTGCACAGCAGCCACAAAATAATGGAAGTCTTTTATATATTTACTTAAAGCTTCAAAGTTGCTAAAACTTGAAAAATGATAATAAAACTAGCACACAGAAAAAAATACGGAAATACAAAGACAAATATGTGGCTGTGTATGCGTAAACCTCCTACAGACCAGCAACAATGCTTTATATGCTGTATTTGCTTGCTGCAATATCACGTGTGCCCAATGGTTGCCTGGTTATACACAGTTCTCTCTGCTAATGAGAACCAATTATAACAGATGTTATGGGCAGATTCACATTGTTGGGCAGCATTAATGAACAGGCATTAAGATGTATTATTATGGGATTCCATGTGCTAAGGCAGAAGATGTGCAGGTTTCAAGGTACTTTTATTTTTGCTTAATGCACCTCAATGGAATGCACAGATGGTTCACAGCTATAAAAGTGTTGCAGTGACATTCACAACTAAAGGTAGTGCCATGCGTTAACTTGGTTAACATGTATAAGGAATTTGCCTTAAGGCATTTTCATTGCTGTCTTCAAGGTAGTTATCTGGTTGTTGTGTTCATCCTTTGGCTTTAGTCTGTAGTTAACCAGGATCCCCGATGCATTGCCTACATAGTTTTCCCAGATCAGTGATTTATTATGAACTATAAAACTGAAAATGCTCTTTCAGTTTAAATGTTCTTTGGCACAGTGGCTCAGTGGTTAGCGCTCCAGTCTTCGCAGCGCTGGGTCCCAGGCTCAAATCCCAGCCAGGACTCTATCTGCATGGAGTTTTCTGGTTCTCCCCGTGTTTGTGTGGGTTTCCACCGGGTACTCCGGTTTCCTCCCACATTCCAAAACCATGCAGTTAGGTTAATTGGCTTCCCCACTTAATTGACTTTAGATTTTAATAGTGACATATGACTACGGTAGGGACATTGGATTGTGAGCTCCTTTGAGGGACAGCTAGTGACATGACTATGGACTTTATATAGTGCTGTGTAACATGTAACTGTGTCGCAGTTATATCAATACTGTGTAATAATATGTAGCTAAACTTGTGTGAGCATGACCATTTAGAAGTCTATACCTCTGTGACAGGTTTTCTTTACATGCCAATGGAATGCTCTATTTTGCTATAATATACTGAGAGAATTTAAAAGAATAGGAGCTGCCATTGCTGACCACTGACTTGCACCTGTTTGATGCAGACTGGTGATAATAATAAATGATGGAAGGTTGATAAAAGGACAATCAGCAATGGTTACTGACAGTATTGCAAAGTTCCTTTAAAAAGTGGCCATACGATTCCTGCTAACTGCAAATTATGCAACTGCTTAGTTTTCTAAAATGACAGGTAATGCAAGAAGGGTGTTGGAAAATATCTAAAAAATGATCAGCCTGTTCTCGGTAAACGAAGAAGTACATGACCTTTCCCAAATACCATTTATCGGTCAAATCAAAAAATCATGGAGGCACCCAGGTGCATATAATAGATTTTAGATAAGAAGTAGTGTGTCACTGTAGTGAAACATTTTATTCTACCCATCCTTGAAGCACACAAAATAAATGGCTTGAAAAATATACCCTTGGACTAGAAACCTTTGGTTTGTCCAAGCACAGCAACCCCAGACAGGTCCAGATTTATAGTTCCACCCCCTACCAGACCAACTGTCCTGTGCCATCATTGGCTACCCTTGACACGACACTAACAGAGCCAGACAACATAGCCATGCCAAATGCCCCAGAATGGAAAGGCTTAAAGGGAAAAGGAAAGGGACAGGCAATGTTCCTTCTGTAATAACTTTTCTTTCCTGCCTGATTGCTGCCTAGCTGTCAAAGTTTGCTGAACTGCACATGGTGGAATTACATCCTGGCATGGCAAAGCAAGATGGCCAAAGATCGGAAGGTGGAAGAATAGAAGAAGGAAGATACGATGACCTAGGATGGAACAGGGATAGGTGAGTAACATTAGTTTAGCTCTGCTTTGAACATACAGTATGCCAGTTTTGCATTGGTGCCCCTTAAACCAATAACTAGAAGATGGCAGTTTGCTTCTAGCTGTACAAACCCAGTGAACAAAGGATGTCTAGATAGCTATGTGCCACCCCTAAGCTGGGGTATGCAGTATGTTTGCTATTCCAAAATATAGCCCTGTAGACAGATTGACAAAAGGAAAGTGTTGGGGGCCTTAAAGCGCTTTTGGGAAGAAGAGAAATCTCAGAAGAAGTGTACACAATATAGCCTATGGGCAACCTTACTAGAAACTTTCTTCAAGCTAAGAAACACATTTTGCCAAGAATGTGTTTAAATGTTCCTTCACTGCCAAGACTAAGCCTATACACTCATCCAATAATGTTTACACTGGCAAAAAAATGCAAAGGAAATTAGAAAAATATGTGGGTTAGGGTTCCTTTTAAAAAACACCAATCTACCGTATGGTAAATTGACAGCCTCCATCTTCTTATTATAAAGCCGACATAAGGACTGGGTAGATGTGGAAAGTTAAGAGCTAAATGGTGATATGCCTCTAGATGACGAGATGAAGTCATGACACATATCCCTTCATGTTCATCTCTGTCAGATCAGAGTGACATATAAACTGGAGGAAATATGGCTCAGCCAGCTTGCATAGGAAACACACAAGGCCTTCCAGATGGGGCGGAAAAGTGTCTGAGTTGCCCGTATTAGCCAAATGAGAAGGCTAGAAATTGAGAGGGCCAATCTCTTGTCATAGTCATTAAATGAGCAAACACTATTTATATCAAGCTACAATACTTTGTGTGCTACCATACTGTGTTTGGCCATTGTATAGGCAAGCAAGACAAAGTGGTTGTAGTGAGTTATATTTGTGCATTGAGCTTTAAATGGCTCCTAAAAAAGTGGGTCCTTTAAATGGTTCCTTTAAAAAGCTCCTTTTAACAATCATTGAGCTGTTTTGATATGAGCCTCGTTACAATATGTTGTCTAGTCTCTTCTTTTCCAAGATAGTCAGGAATGGATGGGCAGGTATACAAATCCTTTAGCAGGTAAAACCGCTCAGATAGGTAAAGAGCAGATGGTAGGTCTATAAATGCGTCCATTAGCCCTAAAGATAACTCCAAAGTTTCACACAATGGAGTACTTCTGTTTCTTAACACTCCACATCAACCTACATGAATGCAACATTTCATTCCAACTATCCTTGAAGCACCCAAAACAAGATGGCTTGTTGTCTTTGGACTTCTATAATGAAAAAAGTACTCTTGGACTCTGAAACCTTTGGGGACACTCTTGTTTCTCCTATACCTACATGTCCAAGCACAGCTACCCCATTACGCATCAGACAGAGCGGGCCAGATTTATATTTCTACCCCCTACTAGACCAATTGTCTTGTGCCATTGTTGGCTGGCCTTGATATAGCACTAACAGGGCCAGACAACATAGGCATGCCAGGCACCCGTGGTCTCCTCTTTTCCAAGATAAAGTCAGGAATAGATGGGCAGGTATACAAATCCTTTAGGTAAAGTAGCTATTATAGGTAAAAAGCAGCTGGCAGGACTATAAATTAGTCCATTAGCTCTAAAGTGTAACTCTTATAATGCAGGAAGGTTCAGACAATGGAGTACTTCTGTTTCTGAACACTCCACTTTTTAACACTAATATAGATACAACTGACAGGACAACTAAATCATGCTTCCTATTGAATGTTCAATCCCACTACCAAACAACAGAGTTACATTCCGGCTCTGAGTGACAATGACGCACACGCTCCTCTTTCAGCGTGTGCTTTGATTATAAAGATGGGATTGATGATGGATCACGTTCCTGGTACATGGAAACCTTCCTCCCTGGAAAATTCACTCAAGATACCTCATTAAAGGAACGGTATCAAAAACATATGCTATTATATGAAAGGGAAATTGATCAGCCGCCTACTCCTCTTGATTTGTAGCTTTTATAGATCTGGCCTAGTAAATGTTTGCCTGGGGTAATGTACTTGTGTAGGCACGCCTGTCGTTCGGGCGGAATGGGGCCATTTTCTGAGCAGGAGATGTATTGTACTAGTCAACGTTTTAAACAGGACTGCGCATTTAAAGAGCCACATGGGGAAGTGACATCAATCAGAATGGTGCTTATGTGATTAAGAAAATGCTATAGATTGGGCTTGATTTAATAAAGATCTCCAAGGCTGGAGAGGATTCTCTTTCATCAATGAACCTGGTTGATCCAGAAAATGGAATGGATCTGGTCCAGGACTGAAAAAATTTGCTAACAAAGCAAGTAAATTTTAAAAATTCCATTCCAGGTTTGCTGGATCACCCAGCTTCACTAATGAAAGTGTATCCTCTCCAGCCTTGGAGAGCTTTAATAAATCAGACTCATTGTTGGATTCTCCTGTTCCGAGGCATTGGAGTGAGGTCAGACAGAATTCAGATCTTGAACAAAAGAACCCCATTGTTAAGAATTTTCTCGGGTCAAAGACCATGGCAAGTATGACTTGGGCAAGTAAGGTCCAAAACAAAAATTGGAGATATTTTGCAGACAGGTAACATTTTTTAAAGAATGTTGAGGTTTTTGTGAAGAACTGACCTGACTTGGGTAAATCAAATGGAGTCACAATTCCACAGAACTGCCATGCCAGCCCCACCAAACCATTACTTCCCCAACTTATGGCCATAGCAACCTTTTATTATAAAACAGTGGTCGAAAACCTTTTCAGACCACTAAATTTACTTTTGGGCTTTGGACTGCGCATGCACGGGGAGCCGAGTGTCACTGGAAGGGGAAGAGACACAACCTGCCCACTTCCCTGAGCCTGTGATCCATACGGAGGACATGGTCTGCAGCTCTGCTTGTGCGCCCTCCGAGCGGGGCGCTTCTCCTGACCCCACTGGGGAGTGCACAGACGAGAACTGTGGACCACCAAAATGTTCTTGCGGACCACCAGTTGGCGACCGCCGTTATAAAACGTTGTAACAAATGGCAAAACTCAGGTCATAGGTTCTTTGTAGGCACCTCAGTTTCAATCCAAATACTGTATGTGCAGCATCCAACTCCAACTCCTTTAGCCAGGCCGTCAGCTACAACACTCCTCCTCTGAGATGATACTGAACCATATTTATATCCATAGTAAGTCATTCCATAAAGACCAACAAACCGTTGTCATTCCGAGGATAGGTTTCTTACCAACTTTTTCCACCAAGATGACCACCATCAGAAAACATACACAAAGCTTTTTTAACATACAGCTCATACAATAACAAACACATGGAGAGAAGCTTCTTCAGTGCCATGTGGTCTCCAAATGAAGTTTCTTCAGTCAAACCCCAAAATCCCAACTCCGCAATTCTGATCCTACCTATCTAGTAAGTGCCCCTTCCTGTAATACCACTCCTGGAGAAAAAAAAAGTACGTCAGCCTGGGGTGATGTACTTCTTTAGCTCTCCCATGCCATGACCTCCCTTTTATAGTTCATGACTTCCTCCCCTCTACCTCAGGGTTTCCTTTTTAATTCCTGCCCTTGGATTTGCTTATTCTTCCTATAGGATTCACAATTGGGTCACGTACTAGGCTGCAATTCAGCAAGTCTGCCGCTGAAAGGAAAGTAGGCAGAAGTAATCATGTGCAGCATGGATTTCAACAGCTTCTTATTAACACGATAACCAGCATTTTAATTAGACCAAAGTTGGATTTGTCCCGTGAACCCTTATCACAATGTGTTTATTGTTCCATATCATTGTATGTGAAATCATGGAGGTAAAACTTTCCCCTGTGTTATGAACACTTTATAATTTGTAAAACTATCATTTAGATTAATTGTATATAATTATTCTATTATAATATTGTATATAATTATAATTTTTTTTATACTTTTATGTTTTATATATATTTTTATTATCATTTAGGTTATTTGTATTAAAATACTTTTCAAATTTTTTATATTTTTTTATCATTTAGATTAATTGTACTATAATTATTTTATATTTTTTATGTGTTATATATTTTATTATAATTTCAATCAATTTTACTATAATTCATTTCTAATTTTATGTTTTATATAGATTTTTATTATTATTTAAATTAATTTTTTTTAGATTTTTTATGTTTTATATATTTTTATTATCATTTCGATTATTTGTATTATAATTCTTTTATTTATTTTTTTGTTTTATATACGTTTTAATATAATTTAGATTAATTGTATTATAATTCTTTTCAAATTTTTTAGTTTTATATATATTTTTATTATATTCTAACTTTAGGTATTGAGCTTTCTTAACAACCGATGCTCTTTTCCCCAGTAGGTAAGGGGAGACTGGAAAACATAAGAAAGGTAACCTACAGCTCCACCTTCTGGCTGCCTCTAAAGTTACCAAAAATTCATATGCATCATATGATAGAAAACAGCAAAATATATATTTTAATCCTGATTTAATTAAATAAAGAAAAGTATTACAGAACTACTATCCATTACCCAACCTGTGGAAGCAGTTTTGCCCAAAGATCGGCCTTGAAAATGAACATGTAAAAGTCCAAGTGTGTGAGTCCTTCCTATTGGTCAGTGAAAACGACCCATAAAAAGAATATGGAGATGAAGAAGGGTGAGTCCAAGCTACACTTTTGCTAGGCTTTGCTTATAATTTTCGCTGTATATAACTTTGGATCTACTGAACATTAAAAGCTTTAAAGCAGGACTAAATCCGTGTTACTCACCTGTCCCCGTTCCCTCGCAGGATGCCACCTTCTTCTCCTCTGGGAGATGATTTTTAGCCATCTTGATTGGCTGGGCCGGGATGATGTAAACTCGTACAAGTGTGCTGAGTGGTTCTTTCATTCCTGGCACACACAGGGGAACCCGGGAATGCCGGTAAACCTGGGAACCAAAGCTGACCTGCACATATACAGCTTTTTGCAAGAAACCCAATCTTATCCGGCAGGTAGGAGGGATTATTGCAGAAGGGACATCGCCTTTCCCTTTCTGCAATAATGTCTGGCCTGAACATGGATTCCTAAAAGTGGAACTTTAGTTCTGCTTCTACTGAACCTGTTTATGAATTTTATTTTTCACAATGTCATTTATCCAAGATTAGTATAAATACAAGCTTAGTATAAATACCAAAAATGGTTGTGTTTTGCAGCTCATAAGTGTGAATCAACCTCAACACCTCTAAATGGGAAAAAAAGGTAGGAATATTGTAACAATAAGTGGGAGGAACCGCTGTTCTGTACAATATACAGCCTCCATTCACATTCTGCCTGCTCTACAAATGCAATCATACAGCTCCCTATTAAAAGGGTGACTCATTGCCATCCTCTTTCTTGTCAGGGTGTCGGTGACATTAGAAGAGTACATAAAGGTGCAGAGATCAGAGCTGTCATCCCAAGCATTTCCACTTATTATATAGCTGCAGTTTTATGTGGGTGTAAAAAGTACTTATATTATAGAAAAATTGTATTATTGGGCCCACTTTTATTTCACTTGCAATATAAAGTCTGCAAAATGTAATTTGACACTAAAGTTAAAAAAAGGATACATTCTGCCTTGCTGTTATGTGTTTAAATAGTCCCCATAAATACATTATATCATTTGTAGAGCTGCATATCTTAAATACCCATGGCTACAATTCATGCTCCGTTCAGTATGTCTTTCTTTGTAGCCACCCCATTGTGCTGTGGAGAGCTGGGACTACAAGTGTGACCACCCACATTAATGATACACAATGCAAAGAATCAGGGGACATTGTGCAAGATGTATTAAAGCTCTCTAAGGCTGGAGAGGATACACCTTCATCAGTGAAGCTGGGTGATCCAGAAAACCTGGAATGGACCTGGTTCAGGATTCAAAGCATTTGCTAGCAAACCACTTTGAAGAAATCCATTTCAGGTTTGCTGGATCACCCAAAAGGATATCCTCTCCAGCCTTGGAAAGCTTTGACAAATCAGGCCCAATGAGTTTTCCTAAGCAGAAAGCTGATATTGCAGCAACTCTGCTGCCCTCTAGTGTTCATCCAGATATAATGAAAAATCCAACAACAGCCTTTTCTAAAACCTCTTGTCAGCTTTTATTGCTTTCTGTTCCCCTGTTGTAGATTTTCCTCACTTCCTGTCTAGTAAAATACTGTGTCCAGAACAGGAAGTGAGGAAAAAACAAACAGCAACATTTAGGTTTAACTGTTTGCCCAGCAAAGACTTTTTTCTGGGTTTTGGATGGAATAAGAAAGGGGTAGAACTGGTCAGGTTTGTACTGCTATTCAAGGCTTTCTATTAGAGATTTACTCCTACTTCCTGTCCAGATGGCAATATTTGACCAGACAGGAAGAAAGGGGAACTCTTCAATAGCAAAACCTATTTTATCCAAATATAAAACAAATATTTTTTGTGTATAAATACACTAACAATCACATAAGTTCCATACACCATACAAGCTGGCGTTTTGGCATCTGGACCAGGGCTGATGTGTTAATATAGCAGGTTGCATTACCTATCACAAAATGGTTTTTGTGTGACAGGTACCCTGCAGTGTCTTTTCTATATTAAAAACTATGCACCAGGTAAACTTTCAATTAATATATCCAAGAGACATTACATTTGCTGAGTTTAAGCCATGATAAGAAAAACAATATATCTGGGATGATGAGGTAGTGGTTAATTATCCGTCCTCCCACTAGCTTTCCACACAAGTCTGCTCCCTTCTATTTTACTAGCAATTAACAAGGCAAATTAGTACATTACTGAATCTGTCAGCTTCCTGACACATGGGACGCTGGGAATCAGAGAAGGAAAGCAATACAAAAATGGAAACCGGCTGATTTCAAATAGCAACTATTGTGCAGAAAACAGCTGTCTGCCATGCCGAGTTCACTGCCAGGAACTCATACTGGCAGTGTCTTCAATCACACAATGCCAGAAGAATACTATATCCAAAATAACCAATCAAAATCCACATTGTGATGGCTGTAGTAAAATGTGTATTGATTGGTTGATATGGTTTACTGCACTCTGCACCTTTTCTGGTTTACATTGCAAGCCATATGCTTCAGTTTATTAAAAAGCCTAGAAAAAAATTGTCATATATTTTTAAGATATAATAACTTTGGAAAAATAATTTTAGTTTATAATCAGATCACACCAGTAGATGGCGCTGTGTACTCATCTAAACTGAGTAACAAACTGCTGTCATTTTAGTATTGAAGAGATTGTTACATACTTTATATTACAGGGCCATCTACTGGTGGCCAACAGCCATGAACAAATGATCATTTAAGCACAACTCACGTACAAAATACTTCATTCTGTAAAAAGTAAAAAAGGATAAACAAATCAAGTCCATGTGATGTTATTTTGTTCCCTTTAAATAAATGTTTTTAAAGTAACACACTATGGATGTCTTTATTGACAGTAATGTTATTGGCTTTATATTGATTACTGTTTTCAAAAAATAGCTATGACTTCTGAATTATGTCCCCTAGGTTTATACTTGAGTCAAAGACGGTTGTATGCAATCTAAGGTAAAGTACTATTAATATTTATAGTTTATTTGTATTATTTGATGTTTACTCAAAATCATGTTTCTTCATCACCCATTTTTCATTTTCTTACTGAAGATTGAAATACGAGATCTGATTAGTATTTATGCCCAATTCAACTATTTCCAGTATTTAATATCAATAAATCTAATTTACTGTCTAGCCAGAACTGACCAACTGCACCACGCTCATATCAGCACAAGCCACACCCACATTTGCTATGCCACACCCCCCCGGGGTTCTAGAATGAAGCGTCCTGCCTTATTATGATTTTGTACTGCTACAGCGGTGACATTTCAGGAACGACCTTGTCTCTAGAAGTCGTGCTAATCTTATTCTGAACACCTGTCACCAAATCTTCTGTACAAGTTTGTCTGATGTCTGACACTGCAAATTCTGTGCTATATCAGAGATAAACACGAGTCAGACACAGAGTACACTGAAACTTTTTGAACAAGGTAAAAATGTTGTTTGAAGACAGACATCCAAACACTTGTGATGTATTTAGAGGTGACTGAGCTGTTACTAAAAGCAGCTGCACCGTATGAATGAGAAGTGTCTGGAAATTACTATTGAACGTACCAAAGTCTATAATCTGTTTTTTTGTTTTTTTTTTAAAGCAGCCCAAGCCTAGGCAGCAAAATCAACCCCCAGCCAACATGCTGTAGAATACGATTCTTGCTTTTTGTGTTGACTTTGTGCAAAAGTCATGCATGTCCATTGCTGAATCAGGGCTAAAGCTCTCCAATATGGAAGAAGCATAGATTTTGCTGATGGCAGAAGGGTGACCTTTGCATAGAGACCGCTGTTTCATTTTTTAATGCATATGGAATGCATAAACCTGATTTTACAGGTCATTCAGCTCAAACCAGGAAGACCTCTAAAAAATACATATAGCAAGTTGTGACATCACACTTCTGTTCTGTAGGATCTAAAGGAGGACACAGATGCCATATTTTGTGTCCTGTCAGTGAGGGATGACAGAATTTCCATGTTCACCTACCTGCCATGGCTATTAGAAGACCATGGAGTCATACTGTCTTCAGCGGTCGCCAACCAGTGGTCCGTGAGAAAATTTTGGACATTTTTTGCAATTTTTTGTTTTTTAATAATAAAACAAAAATATTCTAATAAATTCTTTTATTCTGAATGACAATTTTCACCTTTATATTGCACTAAATTCACGAACTGTACTAGAGACTGAAAAACAAGGAAGGCGCAGCGTGACATCAGCGTAGTGTTAAGTTGTGAGAGGTAAACGTTGCCGGGCCATACGCTTCAGTATTGTTTCCACCATTAGAACAGTCACCCCGCTCTGCCAATAGCGATTCCCATCCAATTGTTTTATTTAATTTGTTTATTTCTCAGATGCTCTTTTAGGTAAGTATGACCTTAGCTGTATTTTCTATAACTGTTATATTTATTGGCATCAAAAAGTTTGATTTTGATAACTTTCATTTCTTGTTTGGTCTTGAATTTGAATGAAATAAACCCATAATGAGTGAGAAAAAACAAACAGATATTTTGCATTTCTTTAGTAATACCAAAGATAATGCAACTAATGATAATAGTAACAAAAGTAATACTTCAGTTATCCGTGAGTTGATCAATGAATCAGAGCCTTCACAGTCCTTGTCAGGCACCATTAGGAAGATCAATATTTTACAAATGTATTTATCTTTTTAAAACAAATTTGTATTATTTGGTCCACGGGATTTAAAATTATGAATTTATTGGTTCGAAAGGTTGGCGAGCGCTGCCTTAGATAACTTCCTATTTCAGATCACCCTTGGTCCAGCTGTTTGTCAGTCTTTGCAATGGTCTCCGGGAAAGGTAGAGACACAGAAATGAAGGATACAAGCAATGGTTGGGGACCCCGGCTCTGTTACCATGCGGAAATGAAGGTTGGAGTGCATTCCAATACATCCCGCGCTGGCATCACCATGGCAATCAAGGCGGAAGAGTAGTTATATGTTTCATAGAGCATGATGGGAAATATTCCAGAGGTTAACATTCAGTGTCATTGAATAATAGGTAAGAGCGTATGAAAGCGATGGAAATCTAGAAATTCATTATTATTACTTAACCCAAGGCCATTGCTTAAGTGCCACTTTCACTCGTCTCCGGCTTTTTTAATGAAATATCCGAGAGTCAAAATGTTATCATTTATAATGCATTTAAAAAAGAACTTTGCTCCAACATAAAAGCTGAATAGCGTTATAAAATAAGGAACATGACAAATCAATAAATTAAACTCATTAACATGTTTAACTCTGTTTTGCTGCTGTGGGAAGAACACAGTCCGAGGCCAGGTTCCCGAAAGTATGTTGTTTCTGTGCCCACCCCCTTGTAAAAATGGGTTTTTATTTCTGGGTCAGACCTGGAACAAACTAGGCGGAGCAGTGACCACACAGTGGCACAGGTTCGGGTGCACAATTGGCATTGACAGACACCCTTAGGTATGTGGTATCTGTGCTTGGCCCTTTGTAAAAGGTGAGCTTTCAGACCTGGAACAAACTGGGCAGAGTAGGGGGTTTATATGGGTACTAGTGCACCCTTAGCACTGACAGACGCTCTAAGGTATGTTGTGCCCTTTGTTTTTATTCCTGGTCAGACCTGGAACAAACTGGCCTACTCAGGTACTGGTGCACCCTTGGTTCAGACCCAGAACAAACTGGGTGAAGAAATGCCCAACAATAGAGGTACTGCTGCATTGTTGGCACTGACAGGCGAGGCAATTACCACACATAGAAGTACTGGTACATTGTTGGCACTGACAGGTATCCTTAGGTATGTTGTGTCTGTGCTTGCCACTTTGTAAAAAAGGGGCTTTTCCTTATTGGTTCAGACCTGGAACAAACTGGGTGGAGTAGTGGGCACACACAGGTACTGGTGCACCCCTACCACTGCAAGGCACCCTTAGGTATGCTGTGTCTTCCCTTTGTAAAACCGTGTTTCCTTAAAGGTTCAGACCTGGAACAAACTGGGTGGAGCAGTGACCACACATACAGGTACTGGTGCACCATTACCAATGACCACACAAACAGGTACTGGTGCACCCTTACCAATGACCACACAAACAAACAGGTACTGGTGCACCCTTACCAATGACCTGGTGCACCCTTACCAATGACCACACATACAGGAACTGGTGCACCATTGCCAATGACCACACATACAGGTACTGGTGCATTCATGGCAGTGACCACCCTTACCACTGCAAGGCACAATTAGTTATGTTGTGTCTGTGATTACCCCATGCAAAATGGCGATGTTCATTCATTGTTTAAACCTGGAACAAGCTGGGCGGAGCATTGTACTCTTGGCAATGATCACACACTGGTACTGGTTGACACTTGGCAATAATCACATACAGGTACTGGTGCACCCTTGGCACTAACAGACACCCTTAGGCTGTGTCTGTGCTTGCCCCCCTAAGTAAATAGAGGTTTCCAACAAACTGGGCAGAGTAGTGATCACACACATAGGTACTGGTGCACTTCCTGACTCCAATGATGACCACACAGCAGTTTTTTCAAGGTAGGTTTCCTGATGGTGACAACAGTGGGTCATGCCTGAGCATCCTGCATGCACACAGCCTTCTCCAATGATGACCACACAGCAGTTTTTTCAAGGTAGGTTTCCTGATGGTGACAACAGTGGGTCATGCCTGAGCATCCTGCATGCACACAGCCTTTTGCAGTCTCCATCTAAAGCCTATGCGTCAATGCAGGAACACACCACAGTGACAGAGTGTAATCAACCCATGGAATGAAGTAATCGGGACTGAATATTATCTATTATTGTTAGTATAGAACTTTAGGGAATAGATTTACACATACTTTACTATAAAAAAATAGGGAGTACAACCCCCATAATAGAAGCAGCAGTGCCAACACCTGACCTAGTTCCTTTAAATTTAATATAATTAAAATGTCTATATTTGGTGATCTTACATTTTTAATTTCTTTTGTTCTTTCAGCTAGAATTTTCAGACCTTACAAGTAAGAAAAGGATGCAAACTTCTGCATATTATGTAGAAAGTAACCACTAAACCACTCCTCATGGGAGGTGTGTGATCCAGCAGGCCCAATCAATTTACTAATACACTGAAAAAGGAAAATCAATCAATCATTTTATACGAAGGGGTGCTGAGAAGTTCCTGGCTTTGCTCCCTCCCAGATGAAATAGAAAAATTAGTGTGGGGGGCATATGACAGCCTAATATCTTACTATGTGCAAATATCAGGTTTTTGCGATTCCTAAAACTGTTTTTTCTTCTAGTGAGAAGCTGTGATGGCAGAGGCACAAGCAATTTTCACATCGTTGGAGTTACGGGTTATCATGAAGTTTCTCCAGGGAAAGTCAGCAAAGGACATTCACACTGAGATGTCACAAACACTGGGGGAGAAGTGCCCTTCCTACAGCACTGTCAAAACCTGGATATCTTGTTTCAAGACTGGGCATTTCACCGTTGAAGATGAGCCCCATAGTGGGAGCCCCCCAACCTCAACTGACCCGGCAACCTGCGATGCTGTCCATGAGCTGATTATTGAGGACCGGCGAATATCTTCAAAAATGATAGCCCAGATACTTGACATCTCACGGGAGCGTGTTGGGTTTGTTATCACCACTATCCTAGACATGCGCAAGCTTTCAGGGAAGTGGGTGCCGAAATGTTTGAACAGTGATCAGAAGAAGAACCGAGTTGAAGCATCCAAAGCCATTTTGGCCCATTTTGAAGTTGCACAGGATTTTTTAGTCTAGGTTAGGCTTAGGTTAGTGACTGAGGAAGAAACCTGGCTCCACAGCTATGATCCTAAAACCAAGGTACAGTCAAAGGAATGGCGCCACAGTGGGTCCCCACGGCCGCAGAAGTTCCAAACCCAGAAATCAGCCAAAAAAGTCATGGCATCCGTTTTCTGGAATAATAAAAAATGTAAGGAATAATTAAAAAAATGGTGTTGATAATCCTATTTGATATTTGATAAATGTGCCCCATAGAGTCACTTTGACCCTATGAATAAGCCCTATTAAAGTAGTTTTTCTGGTCTGTGGAATGACCAGCTGATGGTTATTTTGTTTTATAAGATAATGCAAATTTCCAGTAATCAAATGCAAGAAAAAAAAAAAACTGAAAATTGGCCAGTAAATTTGTCTGGAATTTTTTTCTGCCAGTAGTGAGATATTAGCGGCACGTCTCATACAGTCACCTTCATCTTGCTGTGTATCACCGTTGCTCTACAAATGCTGGTAATTCATCTACAATGGAGCACAGGAGATTGAACCGTCTGGTCTCTGTAGGAGAGGGAGCTTAGCCCCCAACGCCTGATATATGTCATACATTGAATAGGCCCCCTGCAGGTGGAAGAAGGTACAGAGGTGTGTCTGTATGCTGAACACGAGCCTTCTCCAATCTATTCCAAAGGATACTGTGCATCTAAGCAGCAGAATTACAGAATCCCTGTGGGGTTCAAACATCTTTCACGCTGGGCACAGTGGCAGCACATTCTTACAGGGTTCTGGATCCGCGGTTTAACCGTACAGCCACTTCGTAGGCCAGGAGCGCCCACGTTTGTTGCAGACAGGGCTCCGCTAATAATGCTCTCCTTTAGCAGAGGAAGATTGAAAGTCCTGTCACATATCCAATCTACAGTAATCCACTAACACAGGATAAAAAGGCCAAAGGTGAAACGTAATTAGCTGTTGTGGAGCTTTGTATCGCCCTATTAAAAAAAAGTCTCCGTTTTTTTTACAGCGTGAAACCGCACATTAGAGCAGTCAGACATCTGGCTAGTCATGTTGGGCAACTGTTCATGTACAACCTATGTTGCAGAGTGGGGTAGGAAATCTTCAGACACCTTGCTGTCCAAGAAACATCAGTGATCTGTCCAATCTTCTTCATCCCCATGAGTCTTAGAGAATAGTGTTTGCAAAAGTCCTGATTAGGGGACCTTCATCTAATGTCATTAGGCACCTTAAAACCCAATTTCAGGCAAGTTTTGTTGTAACTAGATTTGAGTGTTAGAAAAAAACAGCTCTGGCTGCAATACTTGCCTTCAATCCATTAGTATACGTGCAGTACTTCATTTCTGCCACAAGATGTTCTCAGTCTTCAAGTTTAAATGAGCCGTATGGTTGAACAAAACTTCCAACTTCTGGGTAAAGATCAGGATTGGACCCTGCTCTATATGTGACAGTCCTGATGTCTTTGGAAACTAGTAAGTAATAATTCTTAGTGCCACAATCAGCAAACAGTGATTCAATTCAAAGGGCATGTATATTCTTACTTGAATCTGGGTGTGCTTCTAGATTTGTAAAAGAATTTAGGTGAAACTTGCTACATGCAGGATTTTCTTGTAATTAAGACCTCTTCCTGCTGCTCTCTGTTCATGTGCTGGGTGACTGGTCTTGTACCCACCCCTTCCTCTAGTTCTCTGCAGACAGCCTGTAGTGGGTGGTTTCTGTAGGCCCCTCCCACTGCTGTGCTTTGTACATAGTTGATGTACTACTCCCATAAAGTAATATCTATTAGTCTAGTTTTATCTATCAAGGAAATGTACCGACAATCCTGAAGCACAGTTGAGATGCACTACCACTTTCCTAAACACCGGAACTAAAGTTCTACCTTTAAGATCCAAGATCAGGCCGGTCATTATTGCAGAAAGAGACACGTAATGTCCCGTATGCAATAATTCCTCCTACCTGCCTGATTGTTTCAGGTATCTTGAAAAAAGCCGAGATGTAAATGCGAAGCATCAGTTATGGTTGCCAAAATACCCGGCAATCCTGGCTTCCGGCAAATGCGGTAATTAATGAACTCCCACACGCCTACGCAGAATTTACATCATTAGGCCAATCATGATGATTCCAGATCATCTACTGGAAAAGAAGAAAGAAGAAGATGGCGGTGCCCTGCAAGGGAACTGGGACAGGTGAGTAACGAGGCTTTAAGCACCCTGGCGGTTTAAAAATATCAGTAATTTTGAATATATAAACAGTACATTCTGTTTAAATTTCCTGCCTGGTCACGCCCTCCAACGTACCCCCCCCCCCCCCCCCCCCCCCCCCCCCCCCCCCCCCCATGCTTACAAGTCACATCGATCAGCTCGGGGGTTGTGAGACCAGGGGACACAGATCCCGGGTGAACATCACCGGAGGACGCCGCGGGCGTGTCGGGACCAGGTAAGCCCTTTACAATGTCACCCTGGGGTTACCGCTTTTGAGACTGAAAATTATCCCTTAGCCACACTCGGGAATACCACCAGGGAGGTTAAAGATTAATGGGTGCAGTAAAATAAATATCAATGGAAAATCAAAGTTGTTGCAGCAGTACCCTACCCGGTGAATAAATGACGGTGATCACCACCTGAGGAGTTGTGGACACCTACACATTACCTGTAATAGCCCTACCAAACCCCAACTATACACATCGATTTAATTTGTCGTCATAACCAGAGTGCACCTTTAATTCGCTTCCAGAGAAACGACGCGTCTTGGATTTAACAAGCTTTGAAACTTTTTTTTATCTGCAGCTCACTGCAAACAGCAAATTTTAATTAAGTCTCAGTCCAAGTAGGTGGCAGCTACCCTGGCATTGAAAGGAATGACAAATAGCGCTGCTCCCCCCCAGCTCCCCTACCGCAGAGGAGGTGAAGAGTACGCCAATTTACCATGCATTATTCCAAGGAGAGGGAAATTAACTTTGCATGTCTGCAGTGTATAGAAAGGATTTCGTTTATTAACCTGAACAAGTGTATTCTAATCTAGAAATGTGCTCACGGCATGCCAGCGCAAACGGGAAGACGTTAAAAAAAAGTCATTGTTTTATGTGTTGGTTTGGGCATCCAATTTGGAAATTTCTTAGGCTGTCTACGCAACAACAACAACAAAAAATAGCTGGCACCCTGGCTCCAGGGGCAGAAACGCACATCGTGGAAGAACGATAAGCGGTCATACAAACAGCCCAACAAATCAGTGCCAGCTCATCGTGCCCAATTCCTTTCCGCTTTCTTTATTCGTATTTAGAAGGCAGACAGCAACATTTGTATTATTCCCAGCAAATTCATGTTTAAGCCTTGGCTGAGGCTCAGTGGGAGGATAAGTAAGATGTTCGGCAGCGCGCCTTTCACTCGCCACCAGGCGGTACTTAAGATTCCGATGTAGCACGAGAATAATTTGTATATTCTTAGAGGTTTGTACATGTTCAGAGGGATAAGGATTATATCTTGAGAATTAAATTAGCTGAGGAATTAGACGTGACTAATACAGAAATCTTTCCATCTACCAGCGTGTAGAATTTATGGATATCATGTGATACTGAGCTAAATGGGCAGCGCTTGTTTATAAACAATATGACGCAGTTTTGGGCAAGAATATAGGAATGTGTTTAGTGGTTCTGAATGATACGCTATAACTTTGTGCTTCCTCGGCTTCAAAAATGCAATTTGAAAAAATAATTTATTGTGGGAAGCTACAGACGCAACATAAGTGTGATGTGGAACTCCCTCTAGTGGACAGTCTGCACATTTATTTAATTGATGCAAAGAACAAAAATATGGAAGCAGACTTGCAAAAAAAGACAACTTTTTACAGTGAGAATTTAAATTTTAAACTCTCTGATAATTTACTATATAATCTGTGTTTATTATAAATATAATGTTATGTGGGGTAGTGGGTGTTCCATGATCTGTCCCAGAACTAATGCAAAACTGAATTCTGGAGTCCTGTAGAAAAGGTTCAGAAAAGTGTGAAGAACCAGCAATACCTTGTAGAACCTCAACATGTGTAAGCTTTTTTTATACAGCCATGCAAGAAATAAATGTCATGTTTAAAATCCAGTAGACCAATGGTCGTCAACCTTTTCCGACCATGCGGATCACTAAAATCACAAAATCTGGACCGCGCATGTGCAGGGAGCCATGTGTCACTCAAAGAGGAAGAAACTTTCCCCCAAAGTGTCATCACGATGCCAGAACTCACCCACTCTCTAATCGCAGGCTCAGACCTGCTTGCTAAACATTCTGGGGGACAGTAGCACAGGGCTGTGAACACAAAAAAAGGCTGCAAGCAGGTCTGAGCCTCCTGTTTCCATTCAGGGGACAGAGCCACAGACCACCAAATTTTCTCATGGGCCAGACCACTGGTTGGTGACTGTTGAGAAGACTGTACAGACCAATCGGTCTTCAGCTCACAGACTGAGAAGACCCAGTTGCTTTGCTTGGAGTTTACACTCACAGGAGTTTGGTTAATGACGCCATATGACCAGTGCTTTGCTTTCATAGGGTTGTCTCCTGTGCATCTTATGTCCCAGAATAAGACCCCACAAAAATCTATAAAGTCTGACGGGCCAGGCACAAGTAAGAAAGGGAAATTTTGTAAGGCTGAGAGGTGAGATTTTGTAAGGTGAGATATAGGTAAATTTGCATCAAGATTAAGAAGAGGTTACTTTTAATTAGAAAGGTTAGGATAAACCCGAACTTCAACACCTTGCATTTCTCTCTATATCAGCACTCTAGGTCCCGATTATAAAGATTTATACCCTCACATGTAGCCCTTGAATATTGTCAGGAATTGATGGAATTGAGGGAAATTTATCAGATTGGGACAGTTGTTTTTGGTGACTGTGTAAAACAGTGTTTTTCAACCAGGGTTCCTCCAGATGATACTAAGGGTTCCGTAAGCAATGAGCAGTTTGTGTCTCTCAGGTCAGTTACCACTGACACCAAAGATCTTTTTTGTTATCTGTAAGGGTGACATTCTTCCCAATGGCCAGTAATGTAAGAGTAATTCTTCCCACTGACCACTATGTCAATATACTGGGAGCTGTGAATATATAGTAAGTATAGCCTAGCAGGGGTTCCCTTTGGACCTGAAATTTATTTCAATGGTTTTCTCATGGAAAAAAGGTTGAGAAAGGCTGGTCTAGGACTTTGGTTATGTCAGAAGTATTATAGTTATAGATTCAGACCTGAAAGGGTTAGTAAGGTTGAGAAACATTGAAAAAAAAAGTAATTCCCCTCATTTTTAACAGACGTCCTTCAACTTCCTGTTGCATCCCCAAAACAGGAAATAAAAGATAATCTCTCCAACAGTAGACAAATAGCAACACATCTTGTATGTGTAGATTTTAGTATACATTTAGCAATATGCCTAGGGATTGCATGCTTATAGGATTTGCTGGTAATAACACAGACGTTACTGATACATTAAAAAAGGTGACACTTACCAACCACATTTAAAAAAAGTTTAGCAGCAACCGTCTAGACAAAGCTTTGGGTTTCTACTGAGACTTCAAAATAGTATTAAATAATATTATAAAGAAAAGTTGGTTTTGACAGAGATTCTTTCATCTCTATGACATGCGGGTAGCTTAGCTCTAGCTGCAGTGTGTGCAGCATCTTATCTGATGTTGCTATGGAGGAGTTCTGTCTATAGAGCTTACCTTGAGCAGATACAGAGCTCCGAGCAGCTGTTGCTAGGATACGGCCAGCTCTCTTTCTTTTGGCAAAAGGAAAAGCGCAGAGATCTGAAGGGAGCTGGGCCTGCCGTGCAAGACTCGCCGCCGTACGTCTTAGTTTTTTAATGGAACCTGACGCAGACAGGCGGCCTTCATGAGATGCTCAGAACTCGTATTTGACTTCTGTCTCTCTCTGGGGGCCTAGTCATATTATTATTAATACAAAGAATTATTATGCAGGCATACATGTAGATAAGGCAGCCATTAGGGGGGTACTTCTATAACGGGCCTTGATCTAAAGAACAATGATGGAACTTCTAGACATGGTGAAGGGGAATTAGGGGGCTTAGAAATTTGTGATGGTGGTCCTGCATGTACAACTGCATGCAGAACAAAAGCCAGCTGCTTGATGTTTTTTTTAAACTTTACAGCTCGAGTTAGAATTTTTGGGGGGTTTTCTGTCATTGATGATAGATGTGAATGTTAAAGACTCTCAGAATAAGAAGAATGGCTCCCAAAATCTAAAAAAATTTGATGGGACAGATCTATTATTCTCCCTTCTATTTCTTAGACATCCTCAAATCCTTGGTACAGTACATACATTGATGTATGCTGCATGCCTAAAGTCCCACTAAGAGCTGCCACATGCCTAAAGTCCCATCAAGAGCTGCCACATGCCTAAAGTCCCACTAAGAGCTGCCACATGCCTAAAGTCCCATCAAGAGCTGCCACATGCCTAAAGTCCCACTAGGAGCTGCCACATGCCTACAGTCCCACTAAGAGCTACCACATGCCTAAAGTCCCACTTTGAAAAATTCACGATCAGACAGGTGATTTCCTTTCTGCAAAAATCTGCCCTACCTGCCTGATTGCAGAGGGAAACTGTCAAAGAAGCATATGCAGTTCAGCAGTGTTTGCCAGGGAAACTCAGCAATCTCAGCTTCCCTTGCATGTGCTTGGAATGAATGGACTCCTATGTGTCCTCCCGGCATGGCCAATCAAGAAGAAGAAGAAAAAAAAGATGGTGGTGCCCTGAGATGCAACAAGGAAAGGTGCTTAGCATAAAGTTTTGTTTCGACAAGGTGGTGCCTTTTTTATTAAATTTAGGACTATCACTCAGGGTGGTGCCGTAACAATGGTGGCTCACAGAGCAGCCCGGAGGTGCAGCAGTGTCAGGATGTCTGCATAAATGCAAATTTTTACAAGCGTATTGCATGAACAGCACAGTAAAAATCATCTTCTGAATCAAACATTTTCTGTCTATTTTAGTTACTTGGTTATAAGGCTCTGTATACTGGAATATCCTACAAAATTGCTGGAGATAGGTCCAACTTTGATGAGAAAAAGATGTACAAACATTAGACAACAAATGAAAGACTACGTATACATCTGCTATATTAATTCTACTAGTAACTGCTGTTTAATTATTCCACTGAGGGGACTGGGATGTCTTTTTAGACACATTGAATCCTAGTATAGTATATCTTATTTACACCCCCTCATGTCTGTACTGCTGCTGATAGATTTGATTACTCAGCCCTATGGCCTACATTGCTCTCCAGTAGCCTAAAATAACCCCAAGTCAATAAGTGAAGGATGTTGTCATTGACTTGTAAAGCAACAGATCAGGATCTCCAATGCTCACATATTGCACCAAGGCAGGCAATGAATACTAGACTTATACTTATGATTTATTAAATGTCTCCAAGGCTGGAGAGGATACACTTTAATGAGCGAAGCTGGGTAATCCAGCAGACCTGGAATAGATGTGGTCCAGGATTGAAAACATTAGCTAGCAAACAGCAAATGACTTTAAAAAAATCCATTCCATGTTTGCTGGATCACCCAGCTTCATTGATGAAAGTTTATCATTTCCAGCCTTGGAGAGCTTTAATAAATCAGGGTCATTGCATTCATACGTTTTTAAAGCTTTTTTTATTGCACCATTGCAGGGCAAGTGAACAGGTTGACTTTAAGGTCCTTCTCCTTTGCAACACATAAGTGCTATTTCTTCTGTCCCCCACCATTCTGCTCAGCTTCCAAAAAAGTAAAAGTGACTCTAAATAAGCGTTGAGCATTCTAAGTTTTACCATTCCCATGGCTATAAACAATTCTCACGGGACAAAGTTGGTGCTTGGTGTTTAGCCTAGAACTCATGAAGTATTTCCTTCTCTTCCTGCTAAATGAAAGGGAATGGAAGAAAAGGAAAATTAGATCTTTTTGCATCAGTGGGCAGATTACTGATTATTGATCAGCATTGTTTGATTGATTCATAGGACAGTGAGCTTTAGGTCTCCATTATTAAATTAAATTATTATTACAGATTTGATTAGCTATGGTTCTATCATTGGAACCCTTTTTGATGACAAAACACAACAGTGATTGTTGCCCTGGAATAGTGCAAAGGTAGGCCACATAGGATGATAGACAGAAAAATATAAAAAGCCAGGCTAGAGTTCTAGGCTATAGCAGGGAATGTCTATTTGGATTTTAGAAATGACAGGGTCACTTTATGGTTAAGTGTGAGGGTTTAGGTTAGTGGTAGAGACATTGCAGCTACTGTATACAATATTGGAGCCCAGTAGGGGCCATGCAATCTAACACAATGGAAGTCTGGGTTTAAAGTGGCAGCAGACAATGATACCCACACTGCTCTAAAAATAATCCCCTTTATATTCCAAGGTACCCTTGCAGCCCCAATGTATGGTTTATGAGATGCAAATCTTAACACTCCACCAAAGTTCAGTTACAACCTCCATGCAAAGTGCAAATCCTTTGGCACTAAATGATTGCAGGAAGGATGAGTAAGAGTTACAATTTTGAAACTGGAAGCAGCCACTGCCATTGTCATCTCTAGGTCTCCCAGAGAATTTGGATATAAAAGAACCTCTAGGTGACGGCACTGAAACTTTAATGGCAGCCAACAGTGGACATCTGTTTTGCACACATTTGGCAAAACAAAAGGTTGACCATAATGCCACTTTATTGCCAGTCCCACCAGCTACACATAATGGTCACTCCATCATTGGTACATTCTTTCACTTTCTGAAAGCTAAGAATGAAAACCTGTGTTAGTTAGCCTTGTGACAGGTACTCTTGAAAGATCAAACCTCTACCCACTGAGAATCCCCCGTGCTCCTTCATTCTCCCATATGCCTCCCAGTATGTGGAGGTATGTGACCTTCCACCCTTACAAATAAGATTCTAATATTAAGCCTAGCAATTGAATACTTATTCTCATGGCTGAGGGCAGAAAGTCATTCACCCTGTGTAAGCTCCAACTCCGTCTGCTACGACTCTAATGAAAAATAGAGATGAGCAGGTAGGTAACCTTTCAAAAAAACTTCACTTTGCTCCAAATGATGATAGATCCCTTTACCAAGACTATGTTAGCCTTAAAAGATCCCAACAATTGTAAAAGTCATTATACTCATCTTTCCAACACTCCACGTCCCCTACCTTTGCTCCATCACAAAAGCCTATTTATTGGGAAACTTTTAGGGTCCCTGTGTCCTCCTCCCCCTTTGCTTTCATTCTCTACCCCCTTTGCCACCACAAGAATAAGCAGTAATATAAAGGCCAAAGGACCGAATCACAACAGGAGGCATGGGACATTGACCTCCAACACTCCCGGAAGTTTTGAATGCCAAAGAGACCAAAGGAGGCTGCAGAACTGGAAGACAGCAAAGGTTGCAAACTGCCATAGAAGCAAATACACAATAACAGCTTTTCTATTGCTGGGAAATTCCTTAAACTTTTTTTAGGCAATGACAATGTCACTTGAAGTAGTATCAAACCCAGTTCTATTCCATATGTTCTTATTAACACTGCTGTCATTACTTGTTAGTTACATATCAGCCCCCCTGAGAAGACATGCTGGCAGCACTGGCACAGACGTACAAGAAGGGCACGATTCTTCAGTCGTTGTTATGCAATACAGAATAGAATTTCACAAGCAGCAGGGCCACTCGGTGTTTCTGTTGTGGGTTTATGTTACTATACTTGGTAAATATTCCATTTATCCCCAAAGGCACTCGGCGTGTATTTTTGGAGCAAGCATGTGTGCTGCTCGCTTGGAGCTAAAAGAAGCTTCAAGGGAATATCAGTGATTTACAATAGCCTCGGCCTTGAAATCCATCATCTTTGGTCACTGGTTAGTATACAGCGGTCAGTATATCACCATACATCGTGACATCTGAGAAGAATAGTTCACCATGCTGACATCCAACACAGCGGCTATCATAAAGGGGGTGAAAGAGGATAATATAACACTTAAAGTGCACCTGTCACATTTACTCTGGTAATATACCGCAAAGGAGGGTAGTGATGAGGTGATAAAGGACACAAGTGGACCTGTCATCAACATTTGCACCAAAAATAAATATGAACTGTCAGCATTACAGCCGTAATATCATTTTAGCTTTGTTGCCATGATTAAAAAAAATGCTGGGCCGGAGCTTTCTGATGTGACTTAAACCCTAGACAAAAGTCACAGCTCTGTGGTTATTAGAAGCATAGCAGGCTTTTACATCATTAGAGACTACACCAAGTTAAATATTTTCTATAATATGTTTAAATATGTCCATTCATCTGCCACTGGAAATCACTATGAAACATCATCAGTAATTTGATGAGTACGTCAATAGGTTTTACCCCATTTTCCCTGAATATGGCAATGGAAACTCCGGGAAGTTAGGTTAGTTATGAGAGAATTAGCATGCTGGCTGCAAGTGGTAAAGATGAAATATTCATTCACAATATGACCACTAAGTCCATTTAAAGTTTTTTTTTTTACCATTAGCATAATGTGGAAAAGTAAATAAACCTTATGAAAATGTTTTTTAAATTTATCTGAACCAGAAAAATGAGGGTCTTTATTTATAAAACAGGGAATCTGACATTCCCTCAAACATTCCCTTTTGGGAACCTTCCGAGTTTATGTGTTTCAAGCACAGTAACTGATTACTACCAGGACATGTTTGAGGGAATGTCATATTCTCTGTTTTATAAATAAAGACCCTCATTTTTCTGGTTCAGATTCAGCTCCTACAGAAAGGTGACACGTAATCTGAATCAACAAATGTGCAGATATGTCTTATGAAAAAATAAGTACACCCCTATATATTATTTGTAATCTATTAAACTAGATTCAGGTGTTATTTATTAGGTGCCAATAATAAGAACTTACTTAGGAAGTATGCAGGGGTAACCTGCCCTATTTAATCATCAGATATGGGAAAGAGGGGGTCTGGTGTTCCTTTTGTTTTTAATATGTGTGTGGTGTTGTGATGCTAAGACGAAAAGAGCACTTAGGTTGTCAGAGAGAACAATGTAGATTTCAATGTCTGGCAGGCAAATTAGAAGGATTGCCAAATGTTTTAACTCAGCTATTCCTCTGTAAGAAGTGGCAAAGTTTTTAAATGACTGCTGATATGTCCATGACATGCAGCCCCAGCTGGCCAAGAGCTGTCTGATCCCAAAAGATGTTATCAAGAACCCCTGGATTATATTGTGGGATCTGCAGGTAACTGTTGCATCAATCTGCAAAAGCTGTTCAAATAGAACATTACAGTTTGCCATGGAACATACATAGTCCAAAGTTCTTGAACAATTTGCTGTGGAGTAATGAACCTAAGAGGGAGTTGTCTGTACACAATAATAGTAGACATATTTGGCAGAGACCAAAAGTAGCATTTCAGGAAAAGAACCTCATACCAACTTTGAAGCATGGCGATAGAAGTGGTATTGTTTATGGGGGTTGTTGCTTAAGATTCTTGTACACTATGGACCTGATTTATTAAAGCTCTCCAAGGCTAGAGAGGATACACTTCCAACAGTGATCCAGCAAACCTGGAATGGATCTGGTCCAGGATTTCAAACATTTGCTAGCAAATAGCAAATGATTTTAAGTAATCCATTCTAAGTTTGCTGGATCATCCAGCTTTACTGATGGAAGTGTATCCTCTCCAGACTTTGTTAAATTAGGGCCATTGGGTCTGATTTATTAAAGCTCTTCAAGACTGCAGAAGATTGACTATCATTGGAGAACATGGTTGCTCCAGCAAATCTGGAATGGATTTCCTAAAAATTATTTGCTATTAGTTGGCAAACATTTTCAATCCTGGACCAGATCCTTTTGAAGTTTGCTAGATCACCCAGGTTCTCCCATGATAGTATATCTTCTCCAGTATTGGAGAGCGTTATTAAAACAGCAATGAATTCTTTATTATATCAAGGACTGTTTATGCAAATACAAGTCCGCCCGTCCAAAAGCTGAAAAGCAAGTGGAAATAGATTGTTCAGCACCTTAATGACTGCAGCACACTAGCAAATCCAACCATCTCTAAAATTAGAAATGGAGGGATATGGACTGACCTAGTCCTAGTGATTTGAATCCAACTAAATGGAGCAGATTTGAAACATGCAGTTTATGGAAGGAAACCCACAAAACATATTGTAGATGTAAGTTTACATTGAGAAATGGTCATAAATTTCACCAAGTGAATGTCAGACACCGGAGGGCAGTTATGCAAGATGTCTACGAAAAGTAATTTCTGCTAATGAGGGCAAAATTGTACCAAGTGTGTACTTCTGTTTTCTATACTATACCATTACATTTATTGATATTTTTATTGAATAAATGATTGAGAAGGCAAAATGTTACCTGTAGGCATTATATGAACTAAGCTCTAATCTTTGCCTGTTTAAGTATGTTTAAAAAAAGCAGTAAAACCCATTTACATAATCACTATTTCACAAATCATACCAAAAAAGCCCGAGAGAAATCCATAGATTGCCTTTAAAGCAACAGAACCATGCCAATGATAATAATAGTATCTCACAGCCGAATTAGCCAGCTTCATGGGTTTATGTCAATTATTGCTTAAGAAAGGTTTAAATAAAGAAACAAAACATGAATCCAAATGTGTGTAATTCATCATACATCTTCTTATGGCTTTATTTGCTTTAGAACTTTATAGTACATTATAAAGTTTGTTTTTCACTATTTGTATTGTATGAAGATAATATGCTGTCATCCGGAATTCCCCTTTCAACTGGGCAATCTAACAGCAAAGGTATAATTGATGGCAAGCTCGTGCAAGTTCTTGGTATGCCTTGCATATAATTTCCGATGCACTGCAATGTGTGCTACTGTTGAAAAATAAAAAGGGAGCATACCTTTAAAGTAGACCTTAAAGCTTTGTTCAGATGGAGCTTCGGAAAGAATGAACATCCAGAAACATAGCAGACATTTGCTTAGAGTCAACACCAAAAGCCATCGTAGGCTCACTGTAAAAGTGAATAGAAGAAGTTTGGGAACTTTTTTTTTTTTTTTTGCATACGGCAGATCACAGAGGGTTCCCAAAAGTGGCTCATTGTTTTAACATCAGCACTGTAGCCCCAGACAAGTGAAAAGATGGCTACTTGTGATGCGGTTTGTCACTCATAGGTGCATAGCAGAACTAATGTGTTTTTTTACCTTGGATTCCAAAGGCCTTGGTAAAATCCTTGGATTGGTTATCAATTTTTTGTCACCATTCCTAACACCAATTAGCGGTTCCCTTTAAATTATGTTAGTAAACCTAAAAAAATAGTTTCTAAGTGACAAAAGAAGGAGTCATTGCTTTTTTAATGTTTTTATGTCGCTCCTATTGTCCTCAATTTGGTGCTGCTGACTGAAAAAAAAGCAAGCAAACACCTACATGAACTTTCCCATTTCCTCCTAAGCTAAATTTGGACCATAGGACCTAACAAGCATTCTTTAGGCTTACAAAACGCTGGGTAAGTGACCTCCATAGGCCTTACCCACAGTAATGCCTAATTTTAGGCTTTTTTTTAGCTTTGGATAGAATTAAATTCTCTTGTATCTGTGATCGCAGCTGGGAGAATTCTTCCCAGTTCCTACCCTTGTAACACTTGCAAGAAATAAATGTAAGATGTTGTTACAAAGACAAAATGGCACAGACAGAAAAATTGTTAGAAAGACTAAGTATGATAACAATGGGTGCAGAAGAAGAATCTAAGAGATGGCAGAAGCACCTGTCGAATGGCAATGGAAAGAACAAAGCTTGAGTAGGGAAAACTCTGATATAAGTCTGCCATAGTGTGCATTTTGTAAACCATACCTCAGAGAATAAACCTAAAGTAGTTCCACTTTTACAAATGCTTGATCAGGCGGGACATGATTGCAGAAAGGACCGGGCGATGTCCCTTCTGCAATAATGTATTTTACCTGCCTGATCACTCCAGGTTTCTGGCAACAAAGCTTAGGTCCAGATCCTGGATTTTCTTTGCCAGGGAAAAATGACCTCCCATGCACGCGTCATCCAGGCATGGCCAATCAAGATGGCCAAGGATCATCTCTGGGAAGAGGAGGAAGTTGGAGCCTGCTGCAATTGAACCTGGATAGGCGAGTTTGGTTCCACTTTACCTGGGAAGTTTTTTACTTACCAGGAGGCATATATTACAGCTTCTCAAAAACTGCCACATTCTATTTTGTCAGCATTCTTTATTCATTATATTACAAGCTTTCTTTCTTCTTTGGAGATGGGTGGTTTATATATGCTGCAGAATACAGCACCAGGTAAGACCTGGCAATGTTCTCTGCAACATTCCCCTGAGAGTACAACGCAGATTAATGACATGCCCCCAGGGGTGATTTACTGATGCCCAGGGCTTACAGAAGGTGTTCTGAATAATGTTGTGCTGAAGGAGGACAAATACTGATTCATGGAGGAGGACACATGGGACACCATAAGGGTGGTAAATATTGCTTGGACTTTGTTTTAAAACAAGAAGACTTTGGATCATCTAAGTTAAGTCATCAATATTCTGTGAATAGTGTGATCAAAACGTTCTATTAGTAAGGATTCACAACAGTTAGAAAGCCACAGATGTCCAAAATACGCGATAGCGCAGCAGACATCTGCCCAGTATGATGCTGCCTCTGACAGCACATTGTCGTGGGTGGAATATGGAGTGTGCAGCATATGTTTTACATGTAAATTAATCGAATGCATCCACGCTTCCAGCACCTCGATAATCCGCAGTGACGTTCCCCTACAATAGATTAACAATGTGCCATCCGTAAACATATCTAAATACTAATAACTGTACTTACAAATAATTACAGATTTTAATACTGCACATAGCGATCACCTTTGCACTGCCAAATTTGCAGCTGCCATTGGTTTTACAACATTTGATCTGGAATAATAAAAACAAAAATTTAAAACCCAATTCCAGATAAAATTATTTTCTTTTGCATTGGTGTGGGCAGAGTAAACAGATGCAAGGTTTTAATTTCTGTCTATGACTTAATTGAGTCATTTATCTTCCTGTTTATGTGACACCTGTACAAGAAATTAGGTGTTGTTGTCATTTTTTTTAAAAAACATATTTTTTTCAAAAAGGATATAGGGTTGCTTTCCGATCTTTGCACAGCATATTCATTTATCTGTTACAGTGTAAAAAGTTAATGATCTCCATGATTATTGTATCCATGCCTGTATTTTGAAGCAACTTTCTACTTCTGTATCTATTGCTATAGAAAAACAAGGCAGTGTTCTCCCCAGCCTCTTTTAACCGGGCGCACCACCCGGCACATTTTAGTAACCACCTGCTGTTTTTGTGTGGTTACTGAAAAGTTGGGTTTCAATACATGGGTCACCAGTCACCTACAGCTTCTTAAAAGAATATAGGGATAATACTGCAAGGAATGAAACAACCTTCCCATTGTCCATGAAATAATGTATAATCATGAACAATTATATAGGAGCAAGACAGACTACAAAGAATATCGGTCCATTGTCAAATTTACATTATCACATGTCACAAACTGCTGTCCTCCTACAATCTCCAGTGCCCGGAACATGTTAGGATGACACTACTGTGCATGTGAATAAGCTTGACAGACTTTGAATGTATTCCCATCCTAATCTCTAAATGACAGAGATAGATAAATGACAGGTAATTATATCAGTGGCATTTAGAAATGAATGAATGCATATCTGATGGACTAAAAAGTAGTCACACTTGATGTCTTCTGGAAACACAGATAAAAGTGTGTTATCATGTGAATGTTTCTGGAAACTATGCTAAAATGAACTCCAGTCTAATGGAAAAGCAAGGTGTTAATTAAAACGAAGAGCTGCTGGAATCACTAAAAATAGCCAGCTGACACTCCCTTTCCTTGTAATGGGTGAGCAGCTAAAATGCAATCTATGAATGCCCAAAATTTGGTCTGTGTATGCCTCTTCCCACTATATCATGAGCCCAAAGTATACAAATTGTATCGTTTTTTAATATATAGGGGTTGCTTCTTTGCAATTCTAGAAGCAAATCATTTTCTGTACATTAGATCTCAGGATTATATTATCCCAAGGATCAATGGCCAACCACAGGACATAGTTTCCTAATATATCTAGATAATTGACAAAAGAGTTAAAGGACACTAGCCTTTCATTTACCTCCTACATTATTGTAAATTATAATGACACTATAAAGGATAATATGTGTAAAAAATTGGGGTTTATAGCTGAGTACAAAACTTATCTTCTTTGAAGCTAATGCAAGCACATTCTTATAAACCAGCTCTTTCTCTAAATCCTAAAAATCTTCTTGATACACCCCAGATTACTACAATGCATGCTGTACTTCTAAGTTGCTAGCATTGCAGCTCTCATAGAACTCATGATGCGGTCATGTCACCGAATCTCCTATCCATTCACAATAAGCAAAGGCTTTTATAAAAGGTTAAAGGCATCAGCTTCATACAGGCTAAGATTTTCATGCATAGAGTTCTGTTTTAACTGTTTGTGTGTAAATTAATTCTTTCCTGCCTCTGCACCATGCTTTTCTATTCGATTTCATGAAAATTGGAAGCTATGGAGGAGATCTAACATGATAACATCCATGCTAGCACAATAAGCTCTGTTGTATGCATTGAGTGGCTCAGAGCTTACGCAGAGCTGAAGATTGTCTTCCCACCCATGTGACAGCCTTAAGCCAATCACAAAGCAACAGGGATCTTCCCTACGAGCATTTGGTCATATTTTCCTCTACATGGTACGCTCTGGTTCTTCCCTACACCACCACTGCTCAGTTCAGCCTCTAAGAGGTAATAAAATACCCAGAATTTTGAGGATCATGGAACTAACCCAATCAAAGTAACAGTACTGTTATTAGGAGATTGGTATAGCATGGCGGGGTAGGGTTGCCACCTAACCAGGATTTTACCAGCCTGGCTGGTAAAATGAAGTTTATTTTTATTATTAAAGGTATTTTTTTTTAAGGTGGCAACCCTACTGCAGGTAGATAGTCCTCAGCCCTGTGTCAGCTCTGACCAGAGCCATTTACCCCTCAAGCTTCTTTTCTATTGCTCCTAGGGGCTCAAAAAAGCATTGGGGGTAAAATCATTTGCTCCTGCATAGGGGCATTAGCATGAACGTGTTGCTTTGCCCTGTACAGGTCAGCTTTATGATACAAACAGTGTTTCTTGCTAAATGACACCCTTATTTAATTCACCATGTTAAGTATATAAGTAGTCCCTGCTAAAAGCAACTCCACAAGTGTTATATTAATTGGCCATTTCCCCTCTCAAAGCCGCCTTCAGGATATCCACTTCTAAATAAACACTGAGCCTGGACTTCGGTTTCCATAGTAACCAAATATTTCCTTAATTTTGGTGCACCATTCCCAAACGGCTGTAGTAAAACTTTCCCTGTCTCTGCTGCTTATTTTTCTGGGGAAAAAACAATCCACGCTCCGCTGACAAGCTGTCTGCTCTTCCCCTCTTCTGTCTGTGAAAAAGAAACGCCGTGTTTACTCCTTAAATTGTGCACGGTGTCGGGATGTTCCTCTGTAATGTTATACGAGAGACAACAGGCCTGATAGAGATGAGGGAGATGAGGCTTTTAGAAACATCAAAGAACTCTGATCCTAAGTCTAATCCTTAAAGTAGGGCTCCAGGTTTAATTTTTTTAGTAATAGCCCCCCCACCCAACTTTCACCTGATTCCCATTCTCCAGCACAGTCCCTGTCCTCCTTGGTCCATCAATGGTCCACTTTGGGCACAATGACATTCAATCCACATTCTGCAGCATTGGGCAATGATGGGAGACCAAGCAAGAAAAACTCTATAGACCTCTAGCAGGTAATCCGTAGAAATTGTGTTTGAAAAACCATGAACATGGAAGCTATAAATGCCCAGTTTGCCTTTCGGGCAAGGATTGGACGCTTAAGTCCATCTTTTGGTGATGACCATGTAACCAGTTATAAAGTTAGGCCATCACTTAAAGGGTACCTAAACTCAGAATTTTCACTTTACATAAAATAGTAGACAACCCTTTTATGTAAAGTAAAAATTCTGTTGTTTGATTTTTTTAAGTGCAACACCGTTTTTTTTTTTTTAAAAAAAGGGGGGTGCAGCACCGCCCCCTTAATTCTTGATCGCCTAGGGAAGAATGAATAGGAGCGCAGAGCCTCCCAGAATACCTACAGGTGCTCCTTCTGTGCATGCATGAGCATGCCCTGCATGGGCAGTGATATCGGCAAGTTGTTTTCCCATCAACGTCACCCGTTCTCGGGCCTGTGCTGGATGACGTAGGAAGAAGAACCCGGAAGAAGAGAAGGGGATGGCGGTGCCCAAAGCGCCGGCCCGAAGACAGATGCCGGGACAATACGGGACCCAATTGAAGAATCCTCTGGATAGATCAGACAGACAGATTGAAGGTAAATATTTTTGGGGGGGAGGGGGCACATTTTAGCTTAATTCCTCTTTAAACTGATATCAAAGTGATCAGAAATTGATGTATTGCCCTTACAAATACTAGTACTTCAGGTCATCCCAAGATAGAGTGCATGGAGTGCCAGAGGCTTATGAAGCTGATGTGGAGAGGGACAGAAGGTCATTTACCCCATGTAAACTCCTGGCTGAAGCATGCAAAGGGCATGAATTCATTTCTCAGACAGGGGGACACTATAGGTGAGTAAATATGAAAGTGAAGCATGCAAAGGACCTGGATTCATTTCTCATACAGAAGGACACTATAGGGTAGAAAGAGGGAAGGTGTCAGTAGGTTGGGGGATGACTAATAAGGGCAAAATGAATTGTTTTTGATTGCTCTGATTTAGGTCAAATCACTGTGTATATGCAAAGTTTGAAAATAACTTTCCCAAACCTGCTGAGAAACGTCGCACATTACAAACAAGATCAGATTTTATCCGTCCCACCACGCTTAAATTAACTGCTCTGGCAACGTCTGCGGCACACAGGCCCCTCCGCACAGAGGACATTAAATTCAATATCTAAATCAGAAACATCACTGCAATTGCTTTCAAACCAAAGCATCTAAAATGCAGTCTGGCTACGGAGGACGAAATTTAATTACTTTGACTGGAACGCCAGTGGATGTTTTTCATAAGCTCATAAAACAGACTGCGCATTCCTGCACGCTGTTTTGTAGAATGAAAGAATAAAGTGGAGCGTGAAGGTGCAGGGTGGGGAGAAGGGGAGACAATGTGCAGCTTTCCTGCTAATTCTCTCTTCGTGTTGACGTTTGTGCTGCCTGCGCCCCTGACATCTAGTAATTACTCTATAGGGGTTGAAGTCTTATTGGAGTATCACTGGTCCTACTGCAACAAAAACATGCCATGACAGAGGTGTGACCTAAAAACATCAGTCTGCCAGTGAAACTGGGATCTAAATGAACAAATTGAGCACCAAATGTGTTGCCTTACCATTATAAAACACATAATCTGTGGTGGATAAACAGGATATGGTCTTTTAGTGCTTCTTAACAAGGTCACCCTCTGAATGGAGTTTATATTTTATCTCTGTGCTTATACTTTGTGCTTTGGTTTATTCCTAAGCATGCTGATAGATTTAAGCCCAACTCCATTGACATTTTTAAGGTCATTCAGAAGTGTAAAACATTATAAGGTAGCTACAGCTGCAATACTCATTTCATCGCCATTTCTGTCTTCCGCAGTAACTCATTTCTGCCACAAGATGTCCTCAGTCTTCTAAATTGTATTAAATCCTAAAGACTGTGGACAAGTGATTAATGCAGGGCCTTAGGAACCCGCCCCTGAGGGTCTTTGCACTCACATACAATAAAAAAAGAATAAATCTTTAAGGACTGACCAGCCCTGGAGAAAAGATAAAAAGAAAAAGGATCCTGAACATCATTTGACATCTAGAAATTTATAAATAAAGGTAAGGAGTCAACACATTTGCTGCTGTTGGTGGCTACAATATTTCCCTACCTAACTTCTAAAAACTGGCATTAGGTAACCGCTGCTGTGGTACCGCAGTGTGCACAAAATGGTGCCTTTGCACCTGTGCATTACACCCAATTAATTTTGAATGGGTGGGCAAACACAGTGCATGGTATCATAGTTAAACCTTCAGTGTGAGACTGGTCAGTTTATTCTAGGAGAATGTAAACTTAGACCACAGATTTGTTTTATCACCTTTTTTTTTTGCAAAGGGAGATGCAGTTTTTTCTTGCAAATGAGCCCGATAATCTTAAGGCTGACAGTAACCAGAACCGGGAGCAACCAGTCAGTTTTGTATTTGCATGCTTGTACAAAAAAAATACTGCCGTGCCGTAAATTTAAAAAGTATGCGGGGTATGACACTAAGCCAGGAAAAAAAAATAGAGGTCGAATTATGTTGGTGCATTTAGACTTCTTCTAGCAACCAGAAAATACGTATATTGGTTAACTCGGCATAAAAATGGTTCATCTGTTAGCCACGGGCCATAATTGCTCTATGTGACATGCAGAGAATAGTCATGTGCTATATTACAATATCATAAATGAGGACAGTCGTGTGTAATAACTGGCCAGGTACTGATAAAGAATAAGCTCCGCAATGTACAGCGGTAATTCATATTGCCCCAGGTCATTCCATGTGCTGTCCTCTTACTGATTGGTTTATCAGAACCTGGAGAGGAGTCCCCTATGACCTGACACCCATTTTATTTAGCTGCTAAAACTAATTATATAAAGTCCAAGCACTCAAATTACTCAGGATCTTACATGCCTAACAGCTATATAGTCAATGGGTTTGCTTTACTAAAGGAATTCAGGCTTTTCACTTAGCAGGTGAATTATCCTCCTGCAAGTGATATCTCATTCTGCTTGATGAGCATGGGGAGAATTTACTTTGCAAAGAATGCTCAGTCCTGTGCAAGGAAAGAATGTTTGCTTCCAGATGATTGGATGGTTGAAATCAATAGAATTTCCAAGGCTAAGTGAAATGTCTCTTAGGGAACAGTCTATCGTCGTAGTAAATCAACCCCAAAGTATCAGCTGAAAAATGTTCCCATCTACTACTGTGCAGCTGATACAAACCCAAACATCCAATCATATTGAAGCAGAGCCCGGAGTGTCTCCCTTCTTTTCTTAATCTGAGTGCTGCTCTTCAATGCATTACAGAAGGCCAATATCAATGTAATGATATCTTGTGGGCTAATCTATTATGATTGACAAGTAACCTAACTTTGAAAACAGATACGTGATGCTCCAGCCATGAACGTTATATGTTACAGCTGGTGTTGCTCAGTTGTCACCCCATCGCATGCACCCATGGTGGGAATACAATGCCAACATGCCAGCATGGATATCAGCCCATAAAATGCAACCATCGTTGGTCAGTAAGATCAGCATAACTGAGATGTAAGAAAGGATAAAAAAGTAAAAACAATAAAAAAAACAATAAAATATGGTAGTGATGTATTTTATACAGTGTTTTAGTGTACTATACTTCATCCAGATGGCGTTTAGGTCCACTTTAAGAACAACATCAGCTGATATTTCCATCCTGACAGGTTTCGTTTAATCAGGCCGTACTGTTTTCAAATAAACATGAGACAATGGGGGAAGTATGCTACAACTACACGCAGATACAGGTTGAAAGAAAACAGCTGTGGGTGATAATTACTGCAGGTTGGCAGCGCTTGGTGTGTGAAGTGGCTTCTGAGGTCCTTGTAAGACATTCCTGCTGAACTGTGAGGTGTCTGCAATCCCACGCAGGACAAGTCATGGGATGTACAGTCTGGTGTACAGGGCGTGTGAGCCAAAAAGAAGACATTGACGGCCTTGTGTAGCCTGGGCCCCACCAACATCTGGGAAAGTTGTCATGAGATGATACACTTGGGAACTTGTTCTTCTGAAAAAAAAACTGCCATGTATTGTGTAAACACCCTGGTATCACAATATGGTTTGTAGGTCAGTCAAAGTTGGAAAACCAAAGAATAGGAAATTAGTTTTTTTAGGGTATGCAGGGAGAGCCCTATATTTCCCTTGGGATGGACCTTTGGAAGTGAAGTGAATCGGTTACCTGGAGACTTGCAGAACCTATGCAAGATGTGGCTTGACCATTTATCTCAACTAAATCTCCAGACGTTCATCTCCAGCAATGAAATTAAGGGACTTTGCCATAAGGGCAAGGGATGGATAAAACCATTGTCCTGCATTCCAGCAGATTTGACCAAGTGTAGACAAACATGAGAAAACTATTAGCTATACCTTATACCACCTCCCTAGGAAATTGAACTGTTTAAAAGATATTGGGTGATTGGACTTAACCCAGAAAAAGTAGGGAGTTATGTGCTATAATCACATCACCAATTATTAAAAAATCTCAAAAACATATTTCAAACACGAATTTAAAACATTTACCTTTCCAACCAACATAATAAAATATGTAAACAGCTTATACAAAACAGAAAACATCAATATCTGATGTAAAGCAATCCAGAAAATGAATGGTGATGTTTGTTTGCCCAACACAGTTCGTAGGATAAACCTGCTTCCTCAGGGAAACCACACAAATATATAGTGGTGGATTCAAAATAGCTACCCAGAAATGTTTTTAAACCGGGAGGGAAGAAATTGTAGCCAGGTGGTGGCCCCTGTATTGCAAACCAACTAATTAGTAACCATCCAAAAACAGCCGGGTGGTTGCTGAAAATTGCGGGGTGGTGCATATTTCAAATAAAGAAAATATCAATTAATTCATGATGTTTAAAAATAAATACACTAATATATAAAGTACAGACAATAATTCAACAAAAAATAATAAATAGGGTATTAACCTTGAGAAACCTGGTATGAGACAGAGGATAAAGGCTCAATTCCTGGAAGCTCGCCTTCGTACAGGCAGAAACCTCCTTACAGGTATGAATAGATGCACAGCTTTAGTCTTGTAAAAATGATATCTGAAGGATCTGATTGTTTATTATGGTTAAAATCCTCTGCTGTTATTCCCATTATCAGTACAGTAGACCCTGGCTTCACATCTAGGTGGTTAAGTTATCATGCGTGTTCACACATGGTGTGTACTGCTTTTTGTTAGCAAATGTTTTTAGTCCTGGACCAGATCCATTCCAGCTTTGCTGGATCACCCAGCTTCACTGATGAAAGTGTATCCTCTCTAGCCTAGGAGAGCTTTATTAAATCAGACCCACTGTGTAAAGAAGGAAGCAGGCCTCTGCTCCTCCATAGTTTACATCCTGTTTGAAGCAAAACTTCATCCAAAAATAACATATAAAAAATATCACACAGCTAAAAAAAATAAAAAACCAGCTTCTGTTTCATTATTCAAATACAATTAAAAGATTTCCCCAGAAGTATCTATCCACAGTCTATTAGCCAACATGGTTCAACTAAATTCCTCCAAACCCAAATCGTCCTGGACCCTCCCTCAGCCTTGCAGTGAAAAAAGAAGCAGCACGGTAATAAACTTATCAGCATTATTCATGTCTCCTGATTTTGTTGCTTTCTCTCACACCCATGCCCTGCTATACAAGAACCCCTTAAATTCAGGTACTTACACTACTTTTTCTTAAAAAAGTACATTTATGGGTGTATTTGTTTTACAGAGTTCAAAATCCTCATTTGTGGTTGGAAATGTGTGAAAAGCAGTGAGTAGGATTTAGCATTCTGTGTCTCTATAGGAATGTTGCGAAAACAAGAATTTGCCAATATATCACAGCAAGATTCACCAGGCTATAGTGAATGTTAAGAAGTCTGTTCCATGAGGGAATCCAGTGGCAAATGATTAAAGGACCATTCACCCCTTTATTAATATAAACGCAGACAATGTGTTATGATATCCGCTGTACTAAGAAAAAAAAATGGGAAAAAGTGAATATTTTCACCTCGGCGGGCAATCTTCCCCCTTCCCCTCCTCCTATGTCTCGCACTAATAAATTATTAATCATAACAAGTATTTTCTGCAGTAGCTCTGGCTGGGCCAGCCCTTCTAGGACACAAGGAGAGCGCGTTTGTGACACCTCTGCTCTTCTAATAATGAACAGCCGCAGCAATGGCTGTCTTCTATTTAGCCGGCCTGATTTCATCGTAAGAAGACAATGCTCTGCACAATGGCTGAAAGGCTCATTCCGAGCGCTGTGTATCCAGGAAGACTAGGATTCCTCTGAGCAAATGAGAGACTGGAAATACAATGATGTAGATAGGACCACGTTAGTCGATTTGCAGAAGGTTTTAGCAAATGGACAAATGTAGCTAATGGATACCAATAACAAAATAATATTATGGTGGCTCAGTGGTTAGCACTCTGGCCTTTGCAGCACTGGGTCCCAGGTTCAAATCTCTGCCAGGACACTATCTGCATGGCGTTTGCAGGTTCGCCCCATGTTTGTGTGGGTTTCCTATGGGTACTCCGGTTTCCTCCCACATTCCAAAAACATGCAGTTAGGTTAGTTGGCTTCCCATCAAAATTGACCTTAGACTGTGGTAAAGACATATGACTATGGTAGGGACATTAGATTGTGAGCTCCTTTGAGGGAGAGCTAGTGACAGGACTATGGACTTTGTACAGCACTGCGTAATATGTTGTCGCTATATAAATACTGTGTAATAATAAATAAGGAAATAGGAGTTAATTAAGTTAGGCTTTACTTAGAAGGTTTTTTTAAACCTTCAATGTAATGTGACCTGTCAATGTATTAACGCTTTATCATTGTCCAATCAAGTGGCAGTGGGCAGGGAGGTGATCCCAAGGTATCCTTTAAACTAAAAATGTAAAAATTTGTTACAAAAATCTTCTGTTTCCTAACCCCTAGGTACTCTCCTCCCCACAGGTTTCAACCTAACTCCTCCAACAATGGCAGCCTACCTTATTGTCCAATGTAAAAATCAGGTGTCTGGCTAACCGTGCCTACCGAATAACCAGTTGACTTGAGAGGAATGTCTCCATTCTACAGGAGCAATTTCCTATTTAAGTCTATGGTACATTGGTGCAACAAATTTTAGTAGGTCCAGAGGGAGACACTGTTTAAGGGTTTGTTTTAGAGTGCAGCTCAAAGCAGACAGCTAAATACACAGCTGCCGTACATTTAGGTGAATGGTTTTATTTGCCATAGGATTCCTTATATATGTCATCCCCATGCTCTACTAATTGGTTCTCTGCATTTGCCAGATATCTGTACAAGGCCTGGGTTCAAACTGCAGGCATCAGGGGTATAATTATTACCCTTGTGACCCCCACAGGTGTGTGTGAGGTGGGGGGGCCGGGACAGTAGCCCACAGGTTTCTTGTGGCTGCCAACCAAGTTGCTTCCAGGTAGCCACATTTTTTAAGCCCTCAGCACAGCCACTACAACACCAGAACAAGAATGGGCATGGGTACTGGGCAGAAATGTGAGAATAGGGACAGTCAGCTATGCCACCAGATAACCAAGTGATTGTCTTTCCAGTGGGTGTATATATGGGTATACAGTGTGTTTATGTGCAAACAGTGTCGGGATGGGGATACTGCTCTGTTTCAGAAATAAAGAGGTTGTAGTGATATTAAACCCAGCAGATGCTGTATCTCCTTCAATTTCCCCAGCACCCATTTCCCCCTGCACATGTCTGTTACATAACATTGACCCCTGCACTATATAAATTACATACACCTGACCCCTTCACTATGCACATTACATACACCTGCACTATGTCTGTTACATACCATTGACCCCTACACTGTGTAAATTACATACAACTGACCCTTGCACTCTTTATGTTACATACACCTGACCCATGCACCATGTACATTACATGCACCTGATCCACATAAAAAGTTTGTTACAAACACCTAACCTTTGCATACTCTTGAACCCCACTCTTTTTAATAACATACACCTGTCCTTTGCATTTCCCTGAATATTAGCCAATGTGTAAATACAACATAATGAGCTACATTCTGTACAATGTGGAAATCTTCTCTACTAGCTTACCAAGAGCTAAAGTGACATGTAAAATATTGAAGCATGAAAAAAACCTCCTAAATGGATACAATAGAACCTTGCACTCTTTAAGTTACATTCACCTGACCCGTGCACTATGTATGTTATAAATACCTGACCCATGCACTATGTACGTTAGATACACACGACCCCTGCACTGTGTACAATATATACACCTGACATCTGCACAATGTATGTTATGTACACCTGGCCCCTGTACTGTGTACTTTTTATACACCTGACCCCAGGGATATATATATATATATGTTACATTCACATGACCCCTGGACTATGTATGTTATGTACACCTGGCCCCTGCACTATGTGCGTTGTATATACACGTGACCCATGCCCTATGTATGGGAAATACACCAGACCCCCGTACAGTGTAACATATATACACCTGACTTCTGCACTATGTATGTTACATACACCTGACATCTGCACTATGTATGTTATGTACACTTGGCCCCTGCACTGTGTACAATATATACACTTAATTCCTGCACTATGTGTGTTACATACACATGACCCCTGGACTATGTATGTTACATACACCTGACCCCATGCACTATGAATGTTATGTACACCTGACCCATTCACTATGTTACATACACATGACCCCTGCACTGTGGACAATAGATACACCTGACCCCTACACTATGCATGTTAAATACACCTGGCCCCTGCACTGTGTACATTACATACACCCGACCCCTGCACTATGTACTGTATGTTACAAACACCTAACCCCTGAACATACACCTGATTTCTGTAAATAGTTTGTTACAACTGACATTTGCACACTCCTAAACCCCACACTATTTATGTTACACACATGTGACCTTTGCATTCCCATGAATACTCGTCATTGCTTAAATACAACAAATTAAGCTTCATTCTATAGAATGTGGAAATCTTCTCTGCTTACTTACCAAGAGCTAAATCAGCATATAACAGATTGATGTATGAGGAAAAACCTCTTAAATTGTTTATTATTCAGAAGGGATTAGATTACAAAGCCAGCATTGCATTCATAGACCACCCATAAAGTATTTGTTTGCATTTTAAATGCTGCCCTTTGGCATCTTTGCATAACCTTGCACAAGGTCACTGATGGGCCTTCATCCCATTGCTAAAATTAGACTGCAAGCTCTGCTGGGAAGTTCCATTAGCCAGAGGGTTGTGCCAGCAGGGGCAGACGGATGGCACACTTACAGATCACATAAACCAGATAAATGCTTTATATTATGTATAGTTGAAATGATTTTACTGTCTGATTCATACAATATTTACCAGGGCAGATGCTTGTGACTGATGGAAGCAGCAAATTCGTAGGAGACAAGTGGCTGATAAACAGATAATATTACAAACACTACAGACCAGGAAAAGGGTAGTCAGTCTCCTTTTACAGACTCAGGGATTTATATAGAGCCAGAAAATTCCTATACCAGAGAAGAGTTATTTCTTGAGAAAGAGACACATAAAACAATGATGTGCAAAAAAGGGCCATGGACAGTCATAAAGGGGCATCTTTACATTTAGAACCCATTCACATTTTCCTTTGCTGTATGTTGACCTAATATATGTTGTGTCATGTGTTGACGTGCACTGAGCTAAAGGGAGCCTATTCATTTATACAGAATGCCAACATAGAATAATGGATTAAAAAACGTGCAGCACTTTACCATTGCAGTGTTCTGAAATGCAACAGTAGTTTTTTTGTTAAAACTGTAGAAAAAAGCTGTGACCCTGCCTAGCTTCTTCCATGTGCATCACAGCCCAATTTTTTGCTGTAAATAGGTCATACTCTACCGCAGTCTTTCTCAACTTTTTTTAAAATTGAGGGAACCCCTGAAATAACTTTCAGGTTTTAGGGAACTCATGCTATGATTACTATATCCATAGATTAAGGTGTATTAACATGGTGATCAGTGGGAAGAATGCCTCTTATATTACGGCCTTAGCCAAAAAGTTCATTGGTGTGAGTTAAACTTACCTGAGAGGCACAAAATGTGTCTTGCTTAAAGGACCCCTAGCAATCTCTGGAGGAACCCTAAGATTCTGAAGAAGCCTGGCTAAGAAATAATAATCTACTGGATGGGTGAAGGCCAATTTCAGTAAATCCTACCGGTAGGAATAAGGTCCTATAGGAATAGGGTGCATGCACAGTAGGATACCGTCTGGGATGTTATACCGTCATACGTCTAAAAATACTAGGTGCCTTCTTTTAGGCAACAAATGGCTTTCTCCCCTTCCTCCAATGTGGCATGCGTGCTTGGTGACTGGCGTTGCACTGTCCACTATTACAATACCCATCCTTTTACATTGGCCTTTATTGAAAGTACTGACAGATTCGGTGACACCTTGAAGTACTTTTGTGCAGATTTGGTGCATTATTTACCTACTAATATACTTCACCTGCAAGTGCCTTTTCCTTTTTGGACAAATTCACTTTAAGTCGTGTCAAGCCCACCAATTATTATGCATGGCACAAAGAAAAGTCCACTGATTAATTGCTATTGGATTGAACAAATGACTTCCTGATTGAATAATAATCCAACATATTAATGTCTCCTCATTTTACCACCAATTTTTCCCTGAGACGTTGGCTGAGAGGAGACTATTTCAGTTTGAATTGATGAAGAGGTATAAATAAAAGATGCATCGTGATAAAGATGTAATGGGCACTTTCTCTCAGAAATCCGCTCGCTAGATCATGCTGTCACATTACAGACCGTGTTATTTTATCTGTGATGAGAAGATGTCATCTGGTCTTTGGAGCAAGGATTGCCCACAGATTTTACAGGATAATGCATGAGGAGAAAGAAGTTTTTCTTCCTGCCAATGTCAGCTTTGCAAAGTGAGAGAAGAAAGCTCGGCCTTAACCCTTGGCAAAGCCATAAAAATATTCACAGGTTCTGTCCACCCAAAGGGGATATTTCTCACTGTGGATACTCAAAGGCCTGAATTTTTATTCCTTTCTTAGGACCACAGTGGTGAGTTGGAGAAGTTTCCATCTCTGTCCTTCCCATTGGGCCTGATTTATTAAAGCTAACCAAGGCAGGCGATGATACACTTCCATCAAAGAAGCTGGGTGATCCAGCAAGCCTGGAATGGATTTCTTCAAAGTATTTTGCTATTTGTTAGCAAATATTCTCAGTCCATTCCAGGTTTTCCAGATGATCCAGGTTCACTGATGAAAGTGTATCATTTCCAGCCTTGGAGATCTTTACCAAATCAGGCCCATTGAATCTTTAAGTATAACTAAGTTCTGGTTTAAATTGCTGAGAAGTAGAAGACAAGTCACTTCTGCAATTAATGCTTCTGCCTGCTCGTCAGCACTTTTTTGTGTAATTGTACATGGAGCCGAACAAGCAGGAGATATGTCATCCAGGTTCAGCCAATCAAGGGACTGGTGACTCTTAACCCAAAATAAAACCAAGAGCCATAATATGCAAATATGCAATGCAAAAAGCACCCTGAGATAGTAGTTCAGTTCTGATTTAGGCTGACCATACACAGAGCAGTCTGGTTGTATAATATCCCTTTTCTTTAGTAATGTAATGTAAGGACTTATCTGATTGTTTACAAATGTTTGGGGTTGGATTATATGCAAGGACAGCTTATAAAGACAGGGTGCCCCCTCCATAAAAAATCAATACAATAGGTACTTGCAAAGAAAAAAGTTACAACAATCATTTACCTTACCGATGTCCTCTGCCTATAATCCTGCAAGCTTGCCCTGCTTTGCATTCCCTGAGAATCTTTCCAGAAGGATGATGATATATGGAAGGTAAGTATACGGCTAGGTTTATACCTGCAGTGAGGTTGCGGTGTTTACCGCTTCCTTAAACCAAGAACTTCTACCTCTCAGGAGACACTACATGACAAGATCAGATTGTAGTTTTTACAGCCACTCTTTAAACCTGCATTGACTGGCTCTTATGTGCTTCAAGTGGCTTTTTTACTTTAAAACTTTAAGAATGCAAAGAACTTTGAATGTAGGTCAGAAGGCCGATTGCAGTTTAAATCAGGGTCAAAAAGAGGTTGATTACAGGACAATTGATTGAAAATGTTCCCGGTATCGTCTTAAATTCATGTCAAAATGATATCATAGACACAAGGTCAAAGTCTAGTAGGTTTAAAAAGTTTAACAGTTCATTTTTTTATAACCACTGTCAATATATCTGATGTGAGCTGTAATGGCATCATCTCATTGGTCATGTGCAATGGTTTGGGCCTAGGAGCATCAATAGAGAAAATTACCCATACTTGGGAGTACCGGAAAGTTTGCAGTGTTAGACTCAGAAGAAGGGGCAAAGGGGTGAGTATAAAGTTTTCCAGATGGGCAAGGTGAAATAAAATAACATGTAAACTGCAACCAGCCGAATAAAATTATTAATCTGTAGTAAAATTGCAAACTTAATAGCCATAAAATTGATGTGACTTTATGCTCCAGAAAGCAGGAAAATGTTTGTATCTACCATACAATATGTCTAATTGCATTTGGCAGGTCTGGGCTGTCGAGAAAAGTGCTGCATTCCCATCTTCATGAATAGAATATAAGATCCTGCAGTCTGGGCTTTCCCTACTTCCCTGGATATACAATACAGCATCACTCTGACATGACTGCTGTAGTTCACATGTCCCTCAGGACCTTCCCTCCTGCTTTTTTGCCCCCATACCGACCTTTATTTAGCACCCCCCTAAGCAATTAACACACATTTAAAGTGGAAACCAATGGCCAAACAGCAGTTTATTGAACATAAATAGAATTATTCACCACATAACAAATAAAACCAGGTCCTCCACCACCAAGGAGATTGCAAGTCCTAGTGGGCATTCACAGCATCTACTATACCACCTGGGGTCTTCTACCCAATTAACAATTTTTTTTCCTAGCCGCACCTCACCAGGTCAGGAATGATATCCATTCTAGCAACCCCCTACTGCTATAAAAATTTAAAGCTCACCCACTTCTTACACTTTTCAGGTTAGGAGACACTCCCCAACTTAGTCCCCATTACCATGAAAACAATACCAAAGTTAACCTCCCACGACTGAGTTCTATCCTTGTGACATTGATCCTATGTCACATTTATCTAAGATTACCAGTTACTGCTAAAAACAGAGTGGAAGGTACAAGATGTGATGTGACCAGCTCCTAGTAAACTGAAGGGCATCAGTGGTTGAGCCTATTATATATCTGCCTGCCAAAGCTTCATTGTAATATATTATTTATAATATAGCTTTTAGCTTTTACAGTTTTTTTTGCCTTACTCTGGATCAACTGTGCATATATGGTTCTATCTGGACTATGCAGGTTTCTAGTATGTTCTTTTCTTAATGGTTGAACGTGATGGACTTGTTTAACCAATGCAATAGAGCCAATTGTAAATAATAATAATTGTATAGTCATTGAAATCTGTATACAAATTTGCTGTGGTCACGCCACACAGATAGGAAGCTCTTGGTGATCATGTGATCAAAGAAACATCTGAGACGGTGGCGTGTTCTCAATACTGTGATCCTACTCCTCTATCAGGTCTGCTTACAGGGGGACTTTCCAGGGAGTTAGAAATTAGCATTAGTATCTGCTCCGCTGGCTTCAGCGCCTCCTTACTGGACCATCACAAGCATGGACAACCTTCCTGATAAAAAGGAAAGTTTGGGATAGCGCCAGCTACCTTACAGGAATGTTAACCCTTCCACATGCTACCACTATTTATTATTATTATTACACAGTATTTATATAGTGCTGACATATTACACAGCGCTGTACAAAGCCCATAGTCGTGTCACTAACTGTCCCTCAAAGGGGCTCCCAATCTAATGTCCCACCATAGTCATATGTCATTATTACAGTCCATTAAAGACAGTAGCCAATTAACCCAACTGCATGGTTTTGGAATGTGGGAGGAAACCGGAGTACCCGGAAGAAGCCCCGGCAAACAAGGGGATAACCTGCAAATGCCATGCCAATAGTGTCTTGGTTAAGATTTGAACCTGGGACATGAGTGTAGTGCTAAACACTGAGCCACTATGCTGCCTTCGTGCTATGCTGTTAAAGTCAAGGGTGTTCCTTCCAGTTGCACTGCCATTGCATTAGCCATAATGCAGCTCTGCATGGGAGTGGTCTTGCATGCATTTGACTGTACCAAGTGTCAATAAAGCATCAAATCTGACTCCTGGTAAGCTGTAATGGTGTATACACTTCCAGCACAGCTTGAGCAGGTCCTGTGTTACTGCTATAGCACTACAGAGACTGTATTTGTGGCGTGTGCTCCTATCTGGCACTGTGATTACTGAGCCTGCAAGACTCAATATGCGGCAGACCAGCTCCACGACTTGAGAGGAATCCATCAGATTAATAATGGATACGGAGAAACCAGGCAAGTGAAGAGGAAGAATTACACGGAAAATACAGGGTATTGAGAGTCTGAAGGTTTGGATGATCTTTGTAAAAGTGAAAGGGGGGGTTCATAAAATATTGCTGTAGGTTAATGACCCCATTCACAGTAGCATTAAAAAATAAAAAATCAGTGGAGTGCATGATGTGTTATTGGCCTCTTAAAATGAACTTTGCCAACACCACCTATACTATACTAGTACTGTTTCTGATTTCTGCATTTTGCGTACCATGTCAAAGAGACCTTGTCACTATTTTTAAAGCTTGACCCCAAGTAGGTCTAAGTACAAATCTAAGTACAAGCATTCTTGCATTCTTACTTATATCTTAGTGTTCATTGTGAAGTTAGAGTATTTTAGACGTTTCCTGTAGTGAGGACTGGTCACTGATATTCTCACCTTGTGCACGGGGACTGGTCTTGTATGTGACTCGTGTAGTTCTCTGCAGCATCCTGAACTGGTTGGGCATGCTGGACACTTCTGAGAGTATTCACCGTCCACTGACAGGTGTATATGACCTGCCATTGTTTGGCTTTCTTCTGACCTGCATTTGATCTGTTTCTAAGCTGCATTAATTGCTTTAAAGCTAAACTAAAATACACTTTATGCATATTCCTGAATAAGCCACAAGACATCTAAATCTTTTGTTTGCAGCAAATGCCTTTGCATACCCAGTTTATACCTTGGTAAAGTAGCAGTGCCATTAGAATTGGACTGCACATAGTCTGTGAAGAGGACAGAGCTTTGGTAGGAAACAAGCATGTCCATGCATTACAGGCTGCCCGAAGACATCTACCGGAGGGGTGGATACAAGACCACAAGGAAGAAAGCAGCAGTGTCTGGTCTTTATTAGTCCTTTAAAAAGGCAACATTTTACTTTGGATGGCTGTACAAAAAACAAAGCAAGATTCAAAGGATGTGCAGAGAGCAAAACTGAGGGAGGGAAACTACATGCCCACCCTTTATAGGCTGCCTGCAACTACAGGAATGGGTGGATACAAGACCATTTACCCAGCCCAAGGAAAGAGAACGGCTATGGCTGGTCTGTATTTCAGGAAGCTCCTTTACAAAGGCAAAGTTTTGCTTTGGTTGACTGCACAAGAAATACAAAAAACACAAGGATTTGAAAGATGTGCATAGAGCGGAGCTGTGGAAGGGAACTAGCATTCCCAACCCTTATAGGCTGCCTGCAGACAACTACAGGTAGGGGCAGATACAAGACCATACACCTGGAACAAGGAAAGAGAGCAGTGGCAACTAGTCTTTTTTTATAAAAAGCAAATTTTACGTTAGAGGGCTGCACAAGAAAAGCACAAACGCCACCAAGCCTCCAGTAAAAATGCACAAGGTCGGTTTTAGGTTACTTTTGCATTCCCATTGACATCTATGGAGAGAGAAGTTCTTCCAATGCAAACAAAAGTCCATCAGCAGATCCCCCTTATTGTATGCAAATTGGTGGTGCCGAATGGCATCAATACACATCCCATAAATGTCTGCAGAACCATCAGCTATTCTGTACAACCACAATATTGCCAAACAACTAGTTTGGGCCTGTTATAAATATATTCAGGCCTGTATCCAAATCTTTAGATTTTTCTTACAACAGGTTGTAATTTCCATCAGTACCATCTTTGTTGCTGCTGTTTGGAAGCGACTTCAGTAGTTATTTATTGCAAGTTATCTTTGGAATGCAATCAAATTTAATTTGAATAATTGTTATGAAAATGAAAGCTTTGTTTGAACACACAAGTAATTTTTAATTAAATCTGAAACTGATAATTTATCAGTGTTTGTATTCGTTCTCCTCGGTTTTGTTTAAGCAAGGTCTGCTGCCGGCACCAACCTTCTGCTATGTGTTTGTAACCATGCCCATACACATGCGGGTGATCTGTAGCCAAGACTTGCTGTGCAGAAGACCTTTTTTATTTTCAGGATTTAGGAGAGTAGAAGAGTTAGAATCCTGGAAGTAAATCGCCTGTTACCAATACAGGAAGTGAAAGGAAATCCTTCCCATATGGGGGACATGAGAAAACCAAAACAGCGGCTGTACTCCCTTCCTCTGGTATCCAAAACCAAAAACACTTTTGCATCACCTCCCTCCTCACCTTTTTTATAGCATAGGAAGGAACAGAGGCAAAACTTCTGATCTATGGGCCCCAATGACAAGCACCCCCATTTAGGACATTGTAGATAGTAGACACTGTAAGGCAGCAGTGGCCAACCTATCGGACCTCACAGATGACTAAATTCATAATCCTAAATTTTAAATTAATTAATTATTACAATTTTTTTTAAAAATAAAAATACATTTGTAAAATAATGATCTTCCTAATGGTGCCTGACAAGGACTGTGAAGGCTCTGATTCATTGATCAGCTCACGATTAAATGAAGTATTACTATTGTTACTATTATCATTAGTTGCATTATGTTTGGTATTACTAACGAAATGCTAATTGTTCTCACTCATTATGGGTTTATTTTATTCCAATCTAAGACCAAACAAGAAATGATCATTATCAAAGTCAAACTATTTGATGCCATTAAAAAAAATACACAGTTCAGGCCATACTTTACTAAAAGATCATCTGAGAAATAAACAAATAAAACAATGAGAATCAGTATTGGGGCAGCGGGCTGACTGTTGTAATGGTGGAAACAATCCTGAAGCGTACGGCTCGGCATTGGTTGCCTCACACAAATTAATACTACACTGACGTCACGCTGCGCCTCACTTGCTTTTCTGTCTCTAATATAGTTCGTGAATTTAGTGCAATATAAAGGCGAAAATTGTCATTCAGAATATAGGAATTGATTAGAATATTATTTTTGTTTTATTAGTTAAAAAAAACATAAAAATTGCAAATAATGCCCACATTTTTCTGTGGACCACCAAAATCTTCTAACGGACCACTGGTTGGCGACCGCTGCTGTAAGGGACTGAGGTGGGTTACAGCAACGGCAAGATGGTAACAGGGAGTCCCATGTAGGAAATAAAACAGTGCAGACAGTGGTCATGATGAGGGCCTTTACCTAAATGCAATTCCTGCAACTAGCGTTTAGGTGCAGGAATTGCTATTGGGATGGAGGTGTTCCATAGCAAAATAGAAGACATGGGCAGAACTGATAATGCTACCTGAGATGGCACTGCAAAGTGAACATTACCTTATGACTTCTTCCAGGATTTCTTTGCAGATAATAAACAGTTATTTACCAAACCTTTAGTTTATTCTTCACTGTCTAAAGGAATAATTATTCTTGCTGCCAAAACAACTCTTTCATTCCACCTTGCTCTGTTAGAACAAAAAAGACTGAATCTCCAATCCTGAAACACAAAATGAGGTTGGAACACTCTTATAAAATGTTATTAGAGGAGTCTTGTTGTGCTGTACAGTCATGTGCTGGGCCGGAGATATGAAATGAGGTGTATTAACACTTTTTCCCACCACAGGAAGAGTTATCCAGGAAGGCCTGCAGAACATGGAGAAATCAATTTAGCGCTGGATGTGAGAGACACCCCATGTGGTGAGCATCACAGGATTATTGAACGTTCACAGGAGAGGTCAGCCAGATGCACGGGGATGCGTGTGATGGCTCCCGTGACACAGACAATTATTTTAATGCCTGAATTATGTCTTTAAAATCCTAAAAAAAATTTAATTGTGTAACAATTTGGATTAAAAGCCAAGGACATAAAGTATTGCCTGGCAGATGTTTTATAATACTAAAGTCCTGTTTAAAGTAGACGAAGGCACTGTTACACAACCAGGGCTCCAATATGTGTTGCTTGGGGTACCTTGAGCAATGACCTCTCAGGTCAGTTTAGGTGACACCAATGATCTTTTTGGCTATCTGTAAGGGTGAAATTCTTCCCAATGGGCAGAAATGTAAGAGGAATTCTTCCTACTGACCACAACACTTATACAGTTTACTAAGAGCTGTGGATATAGTAATTATAGTAGGGGTTACCTGAAGATCTGAAAGTTATTTCAAGTTTGAGAAAGGCTACATTAGGGTCTGCTTACATTCCCAGGCCCTTCTTCTCCTCCCAAATCACCTACTGTTAGCAGGTGAAAAATGTACCTAAAAAGTTAGAATTATTCTTACCTTACCCTCATCTTTTTTGCTGAGCAGGACATGGGTAAGGCCTTCCAGTCTATTGCAAGAGCATCTGTGGGTGAATGTTGTGGTGCTTCTTCTTCTTTACAAATCACAAAAACATGTTGCCTTAAAGTGAACCGGTGCCCAAATTATGAGCCAATATTTACATATTCTGTGCAAGCAGACAAATCATGTTACAACAAACCCACAATTATCTCTCCAGCTATGAGTGCTATGGAGGAATTCATATTTAGAGTTCACAACAGAGGAAATACATTTCAGTTATTATTTATCTTTGTGGTGATCTTTGGCAAGAGATAGGGCAGGTTCTGACCATGTGGCTCCCAGTGGCTGGCACCTTGCCAACCACTTGCACCACAGTGCTGGTTCTAATAAAAACTAGCATCTGCACATTTGACAGCTGGCAGCAGTAAGTGGCACTGGTACCACTCACTACCTCATCTATTTGTTCTCTATGGGGCTGTTGTTGGTAGAAGGCGCTGCAACCTCATGACCAGTGTGAACAAAACCTTAGACCTGTTTCAGACCTGTGGTCAACAATCACATTCTCAACTACGTGCCAAACCACCCCCATTCAACTGAATAGAAGTCCTTGGGAACCACTTTATTCACACAGTTCCATTCAGGTTGCGGTGGCAGCACGGTTCCTGGATGACATAAAGCATCTGGCCATGCAGTTGCCCTTCCTCTTCTGGGAACTCCTTAACAGTTTACTCCACAGTTTGCAGTCAGAAGTGTGAACGGGTCCTTAAGGAACTGGCACTTTGATATAGGACAAGAGCAAATAGATTCTTTTCAGAAAAGTTAAGGACCAAAGGGAATCTTGAGCAGCATTTCCTTCCCCCTTCTATTATTCCTAACTTCTATGTCAACTATATATCAACAAGTTCTTTTCAAAGTTGAAACAAGGCAAGCACTTTGTGTAGGGATCAGTGTTTAGGTAAATCCCTGGAGCTGCAGACACACAGGCACAGGGCATGACTGGCATGGTTGCAGTACATCTTGTTACACAAGCATAACAAATATTCCGTAAGAACTCTATTACAGGTGTATTGCTATCCTCTCCGGAGACGGAACCCATGACACCTGCACTTATCTATCAGGAACAAATCGGACTTCACCGCATTACAAGGGGATTACATGAGTTCCTGGAAGATTACTGAGGGCTTCCGACTATGTCATGTTTGCATAATAAATAGAATATGACAAAAGTAACCCTGCAGAATTAATATTAAGTACTTATTCACTGTTTATGTCATAATGCAAGTGCACAGGTTATGTATTATGTCACTCCTAGACTGTAAGCTCTTCAGGGCAGGGTCCTCTCCTCCTGTGTCACTGTCTGTATCTGTCATTTGCAACCCCTATTTAATGTACAGCGCTGTGTAATATGTTGGCGCTAATAATAATAATGGTACTGTATAAGTACCATGTGATGTGCTGTATAGGTTTGAATGCATTGAAGGGTCTAATAAAGCCAATAGTAACAAAAAATGTAGAATTGCTCATAATGCATAAGAGCTCACATCGTAAGGTGCCAGTCGAGCCTTAAATAAATCAGCATGCCCGTATGGGATTACTGCACAGATGTCACAGCTAATGGATTTTTTTCTCTGGGGATTGCTGGCATGTAAAGCTCAATTTCAGACTTGCCATTCTCCCTCCCTCTCCCCCTATCTCCCTTGTTTTTATTGCCTTCAGTCCAGATATATGACAGGTCCTCCTTCAATGTTCATTTGTTCCTCAGGCAGTGTTCAGATCCTAAATGCTGCAGAAGTGGTGCCATGTAATGGCATGGCTCTGTTCTTTGCAGCATTCTCCTACAAATAGAGAGTGGTGGGGTGAAGCCACGACACCCTGGGATCACTGGAATCGGGTTTTATTTCACCGAAGGGTGAGGCTAATGTAATCTGTTCAGGTCATTGGGCTTGATTTATTAAAGCTCTTCAAGGCTGGAGAGGATACACTTTCATCAGTGAAGCTGGGTGATCCAGCAAACCTGGAATTGATTTCTTCAAAGTCATTTGCTATTTGCTAGCAAGTGTTTTAAATCCTGGACCAGATCCATTCCAGGTTTGCTGGATCACCCTGCTTCACTGATTAAAGTGTATCCTCTCCAGCCTTTGAGGGCTTTAAGAAATCAGGGCCATTGAGTCTGCCCAGGACAGCACCAGACGTAAAGTGAAGAAATATTTTTTTCCCAAGGTGGAGTTGAGCTGGACATCCTCAATCTTCAACCATGAAGCAGCCGTTGAGCTATGGCCAGCGGCACAACTGAGGGTCCCTATCAGTATTTCCAGGGGCGCCGTGTTCCTCCACTTATATTAATAACAGTAAACACCTATGATAGAAAAAGACAAGCGCTCGTCTTTGTCATAGGTAACACCGCTCTGCTGAACACTGAAAAATCAATCAACTGGTCCACTGTACGTGAAAATAAATCACAAGGAGGAGATGCAGAATGTGAGCATGCATACATCACAGCCATTATCTATGTGTTCAGAATATTTCCCACCTGAAAATACAGCAAATAAATACACTGGCAATTACACAAAGTATGCTGAGGATCAGATACAACAAGCAAATGCTGGATACTCCTTCAAAAGTAGAACTCCAGCCAAATACTGCAATTTATAACTTTAAAGCAGATATTTTGCATCAGTTATTTTTGTGCCTCAATATGACGGCCAATATCATTTAACCCACTGCCTCTGAGCCCAGATCATCCAGTACCTGGCCCAACCGGTAAAAGGTGGTGAAAGTAGAAGCAGCACAATGATAAACTCATCTGGCTGTCACTATACTTTCTCCTTCTTTAAACATGCTCAGTGTGAGAATTCTTTGATTGGCTACTTCATACTCCAACCCTGCAATATAGAAGCTAAAACCAGGAAAGATTTGGATATTTATTACACAGTATTTATATAGCACCAACATATTATGCAGAGCTGTACAAAGTCCATAGTCCTGTCACTAGCCGTTCTTCAAAGGAGCTCAAAATCTAATGTCCCTACCTCAGTCATATTTCTTTATTACAGTCTAAGGACAATTTTGGGGGGAAGCCAAATTATCTAACTGCATGTTTTTGAAATGTGGGAGGAAACCGGAATACCCAGAGGAAACCCACGCAAACTCCATGCAGATATTGTCCTTGCTGAAATTCTAACCTGGGACCTAGTGCTGCAAAGGCGATATTGCTACCTCTGAGTCACCGGTACTAATCATGCAAGCATTTATAAAACATATATGCACATATTAATGATTTCCTAGCTGTGTCTTTTATATCTGCCCACTGTTCAGCTTTAAGCAAACAGCCTTCTCTGCTGGATAATAACAGCCAATCAGTGTCACCCTAAGCTGTATTTAATTGGTTGTTCCATTGTTTTTTTGGCTTCTGATAATGGTTACGGCTGCATTGGCAACAAAAGAATTTTGACAGAAGACTTTTCCGCACAAATAACTTGTATTACACCATTCACACATGAAAAATGCATTTGTTACAGCTGAGGAAAACATTCATTGCACATAAAAATGTCATGTGGCTTACCGACCTTGATGTATGAAGATAACCATGGCAGTCTAATATTTCTCTCATGACAGACTCACTTTAAAGTTCATCCCCAGGCACAACGTCCCCTTGCACTGCCTTCATCACTCCATCCATCTCTTATGTCCTGAGAGGACCTTGCCACTGGACAACCAATAAAAAATGTCCATGTCAAGAAAGTGGTAATGTGGATGTCTATAGAAGGACCCTGCCATGGCAGCCTAGAGCGTATTGACGTGATGGCAGATCAAACCCCAGGTTTAGGATAGTGGGGCTACCTTAGCACTGAAAGGGGTAAATATATTATAGGTCTGCAGATTTATGTACCTTATGCCCTTGCTCCTGCAGGCTCCTACTCTGCACACCTGGTCCCCCTCAGTCTCTTTCATAAGAAACTACATACAGAAGTTGCAGGTAATGAAAGACCAACAGCCCTGCATTGCAATTAGGGATGCTGACGGCTGTCCATAACTTGGAATTTGGATGAAAATGGAGCTGCGCCAGCCCACAGAAGAAGCAAGGTATAAGGTAAGTACGATAGTATCTGTCAACTGGTGGGATATATTAGGAAGAAAGTTAAGAGTCAGCTCTTAATAACTTGGTGATGTGTTGGAAGCAGAAAAATATACAGGAGTATGTCTAGGTCTGACCAGCTATGACAAAGGCCAATTAATGATGTCTGGAGGACTTCAGGGTATCTACAAAACGGCAGGTCGTGTGATGTGTACATGCACCTAGAAAAAGGAAGGAGAACCAGTGAACTGTTGATGGGGTCAATAGTCCAAGTGTTCAGTATGGTTCAGTGTTTCTTTACAAAATGTAGGAACCCTTGTAACTTCAGGTCTTTAGGAAACCTCTACCATAATTACTATATCCACAGCTCACAGTATATTAGTGTGGTGGTCAGTAGGTAGAATGCTTCTTACATTACTGCCCGTTACAGAAAGCCAAAAAGATCAGTTAAACTAACCTGAGAGGACCAAACTGATCATTGGTCAAGGAACCTCTAGCAACCTCTGGAGGAACCCTGGTTGAGAAACACTGCATTTTAGGAAGATGGCAGGCCAGTGGCAGCAGTGTGACCCCAAGGTTCAGCAGCCAGATACCACAGGACACCTTCCGAGGACTTGTACTTGAGTCCATGCCTGGTTGATCTGGAGATGGTTTGGTAGCAATAGGATGACCTACGCAATATTAGCCAAGTGGTTTTGATGTTTTGGCTGATCTGTGTATATTACAAAAAGAAAGGAAAATAGGAACAAAATGGATAAAATGTGAACAATGGTGCAAAATGACGCCGCCAGCTAATTTGGAGTGTGAAAGTGGCAGAGTAGGTGGAAAACACCCGTGCCAAGCACATACTGGCACAGGTGACGTGTCTGGCTTAATGCATTTCATCAATGTAAGTAGTTGTTAGCACAGATGCCCTGGGGTACCCTTCCCGTCGCCCTATACAATGGCCATTCCTTTATCCTGCAATTATCCTAATAACAGCATTAGGTGGAGAGGTGAGAGCTGCTAGTAGCATTACCAAATAGATTACTCACTCCCATCAATAAGAATGACTGCACCCAACATTCACCACCTAAAATATAAACAACAATAAAGCCGTGACACCTAATTACATACATAAAGAACTACACACAAAGTTTTTGGGTTGAATGCGTTATTTAAATATTAGATACAAATATTAATTTATAGGCACGACCCCGGTCCAAACTGCAACATAATGATCCTATTTCGATCTGTGCTATGTCTAATTACTTATTATTACACAGTATTTATATAGCACTGACATATTACACAGCACTGTACAAAGTCCATAGTCATGTCACTAGCTGTCCCTCAAATCTCATGTCCCTACCATAGTCATATGTCATTATTACAGTCTAAGGTCAAGTTTTTTGGGGGAAGCCAATTAACCTAACTGCATGTTTTTGGAATGTCAGAGGAAACCGTAGTACCCCGAGGAAACCCACACAAACTCCATGCAGATAGTGCCCTGGCCGAGATTTGAACCTGGGACCCAGCACTGCAAAGGTGTGCTAACCACTGAGCCACCATCTTTCTTTATATGAAAGTCGCATTGCACACCAGTTGAAGATTAAAATCAGAAGAAAAACTACCTTTGGTAGCTGCAGAAGCAAAGAGAAGGAGAAACTTCTTTGCTGTCCCTACAACAGTTTACATAAAGATATAAGATAACTTTAGTGTGCCAAGGACGTATGATTTAAATAAATATATTGTAATTATCACTATATTATATTTGCTGAATTATACGGGTGACCTCACAATGCTTAAAGTGACCCTGACAATGACCAGTCCCACTTTTGTTGACTACATTCTTCAAGACCTAGGAAGACCCGAAGAATCTTCCATATTCAGCACATGGGTGCATGTATACATGCATATATATATATATATATATATATAGATATATATATATATATATATATATATAATATATATATATATATATATATATATAGATATATATAAATATTGCGTGAATCCCCTTTTTCCAAGGGTCCTTGCCATTCTGTGTACTGTCTACCAGGATGAAGGCACACCACCCCAAGGAGTTAGGAAGGAGCCCATTCAGCCAACAAAAATGGGGGCATCTATGCAATGGCAGTAGATGGTAAATACTGTGGGTGACAGATCCCAACTTAGGGTGAGTATTACAGCACAAGTTACTATATCTGGTTAGGTCCCACAGCAACTTTTCTCAACCTTTTTACCATGGACACAAGTTTAAAAATCATAATAATGCTGACTGTTAATTTTTAACGTAAAAAAATGTAGTTCAAGCTCTTAGAAATAGGAAATTAAATCACCTCCAGCCTTGTCCTAGGAATCTGCCCCTCTTTCCCATCTCAGAAAGTCAGAGGTATGATCATTTAGTTTATAGTAGCTGCTTGTGTAAGTATATTCTTGTACTTCTAAGAAGTCTACTTAAGAGTATTCATCCCAATTGTTTTACACCATGTTTTTTTTATTTGTGAAGAGTCATATAAATATCTCTTGCTATGTTCTGTTATGCCAAAGAAGGATGATTATATTTACTTCTCTCTGGAAAAAGAGAGTGAAGATGCCAGCAGACCAATTTTGGTGATGTTCAAGTGATTGAAGATAAACTCTTAACTTTTATATTTGGCTGGATGTGCAGTTTCATTAATCTTGATGACTTCTAACAGGGAAATGTGCTGAGCAGCAACGATTGGATCAACAAGATAAAAAAGCCATTGGCTACTTTAACCATCACAATGAGCAGGTATCAGGTCAGGCCCTAAAGCAGACTTTCTCAACCTTTTTACTATGGAAGAAACCTTTAAATCATTTTCAGGTCTCAGGAAAACACTTAAAATTATATATCTACACGTTTTCCAAGATATGAATGAATAGAAAGTTGTCAAGTCAAGAAAAAGTCATGAAAATTAGAAAATTAACTGTATGTATGGTGGTCAGCGGAGAGGAGTCCCCTTTACATTGATGATCAGTGGAGAACGGACCCCTTTTATTAGTGACAGAGAAAGGCCTTTTTACATTGGTAGTCAGTGGAGAAGGATTACTTTTTATTGGTGGTCAGTAGAGAAGAGTTCCCTTACATTGGTGGTTAGTAAATAGGGGTCACCTTTCAATAATGACAAATAGAGAAAGTATTAATAGAGCCCCCCTTATATTGGTGGTCGGTGGAGAAGGGTCCCCTTTCATTAGTGGTAATTATAAAAAGCCCCCCTTACATTAGTGGTTAGTGAAGAAGCAATACCTTCATCGGTGGTCAGTAGAGATGAGTCCCTTTCATTTGTGGCCGGAGGAAAAGGACTGCACCTTTCCCAGGGGAAAAATCCCCATACATTGGTGGTCAGTGGAGAAGGATTGCCTTATATTGGTGGTCAGTTGGGGAGAGTCCCCTTACATTGGCAGTCAGTGGAGAGAGTCCCCTTACATTGGTGGTCAGTAGAGAAGGATTGCCTTACGATGGTGGTCAGTGGAGAGAGTCCCCTTACATCAGTGGTCAGTGGAGATAGTCCCCTTACATTGGTGGTCAGTGGCGACGGATTGCCTTTCATTGGTGGTCAGTAGAGAGAGTCCCCTTACATTGGTGGTCAGTGGGGAGGGATTGCCTTTCATTGGTGGTCAGTAGAGAGAGTCCCCTTACATTGGTGGTCAGTGGGGAGGGATTGCCTTTCATTGGTGGTCAGTAGAGAGAGTCCCCTTACATTGGTGGTCAGTGGGGAGGGATTGCCTTTCATTGGTGGTCAGTAGAGAGAGTCCCCTTACATTGGTGGTCTGTGGGGAAGGGTTGCCTTACATTGGTGGTCAGTAAAGAGAGTCCCCTTACATAGGTGGCCTGTTGAGAAGGATTGCCTTACCTTGGTGGTCAGTAAAGAGAGTCCCCTTACACTGGTGGTCCGAGGACAGGGGCTGCCCCTTACCCAGGGGGCAGAGACCGATTACATTGGTGGTCAGTAGAGAGAGTCCCCTTACATTAGTGGTCAGTGGAGAAGAATACCCTTTCATTAGTGACAAATAGAGAAAGGTCCCCCTATATTGGTGGTCAGTGGAGAAGAGCCCCCTTACATTAATAATGAGTAATATCTCTGCAACATTGGTGGTCACTGGAGAATACCCCCCTCACCCTTAACTAGTGAAAATGTACTCTTGCACTGAAACAATGCATATGCTAAAAACATGTACTGTATAAGCACTACCTTGAATGAAAACCACATGTAATAACAATCATCACAATCATTACTGACAGATACAATATGTGCAAATCTGTACTTGTAATGTAAAAGTTCTGCTTTTCTGTGTAATTCTACAGCTTATTGTGGACCCTGCCACTCCATCCTAATCATTCTTTTCACTTATATAATAACAGGTGAATTGTAAATCACTCTGATATTTATTCCTCCTGCAGCAAAACTTCCAACACCAGACAGTCACATGATCTCAGCTAAAAAAGAGTGTACCGGTCATGTTTGTGTATATAAAATACTACAAACAATACAAGGTGTTTGGAATCAAGAAATATCAAGCCATATACAGGGATTTATATTGGCTGTATATAAAATGATATTTCCCTATGTTTTATTAAATACATAATTACACTTGATAGTATATTTCTGCCTGGGGTTCCAGGGTAAGCATGCATCTGAATGAAATGTATTAGCAGAAATGTTTCTTTTCCTTTTATTCTTTCAGCTGCAAAAGTGAATTTATACGTAAATGTTTCCTAAAACCGAGTCTCCACATAGGTTAGATTCTACTTGGCGGAAAACACAGCCCTGGAGACGGTTTATCACAAATAGCAGGATAACTTTCCATTACTGCTGCTGAGACTGTACTCTGTGCTGAGGTTCCAGAGACAGAACCTGGTGTATTGTATATGAGATGTTTATACCTCCCAGGTGATAGATGCTATATATTCTGTCTGTTACCTTATTACCCAGAGCTGCACTTTCCTATGGCGATTACAACGGGCAAGTTATGGTTCACATAAATTACCTCTGCGGTATATAACAGTGCCTGGAAGCTGATGAAGAGTTCATTGCTTTCCTGGACCGCCATTCACCAACATGGCAAATAGCCCCCCGGAGGAGCCACATCAAGGGCCAGTATCTGAATGGCTCTTATATAAAAATATACTGCTATGAATGATTTTAGAAAATTTCAGGTAACTGGGGACGTCAATTGCAAAATATGGCAACAAAATAATAAATCAAAAAGAAAGGGCTAGTGACTCCACACATTAAAATGGAATTTATCATCATATATTGGATCGGTGACAATGGGGGGATGATTTACTAAAGAAGAGTTAGGAGGAAGGCCTGTTCTGGTTGGTCATAGCACCCAATATGAACCTGGCTTTCATGTTTCTATTGCAGTAATCAAATTTTGCTTTATATTACTTTAAAATATAATAAGAACTCCATCAAGCCAATCCGCACCTGTACAGTACACACAGGGTGTTCCATGCCTTTTAAAATGTGGAATTAAAAAAATAGGACCTTTTGTGTACCATGTCTTCAGTTTAGAGTGATTGGAACTGATTCAGTTCATTGTTTAGTCTGTTTTCTACCATTTTAACTTTATCTGCCCTGATCTCACTGATCACTGTAGCTGCAGGCACCGTGGGGCAATTCATCCTATATAGTTTACAGCAGAAGTAGTGAAGTCATCTTATATTGTAAATCCAAAGCAAGAGCAATGGAAGAGGGGGGGGTACAAGGCGAGCTGAGCTATTAAGAGAATTACAAACAATCTCAATCCTCCTGCTGTGAGAATGAATTACATAATACCTGCAGCTACAGATGTCAGTGGGGAGTATTTTGAAGCTCAATAATGAAGTAATTACTTGAATGCCCATAGCCTGATAACATGTTTACTTGAAAGCAGATGTGGGTATAAACAACAAACTATATAGGGTGTCTGGTTTAGCAAAACAGCTGATCTGCCTAAAAGCAGGTCTCCTACCGGACTGAGACTAATGTTTTAAAGCATAAAACTTGGAGATCCAAACTACGGCAATATTATCTATATAAGAGGGAGTGCTTCTTTATTACTATACACCAGGCTTTCTAAACCTTGAAATAACCCTCAGGTCTTAGGGAACCCCTATATTTACTATATCCACAGCGCACAGTACATTAGTGTGGTGGAAAGTGGGAAGAATGCCTCTTACATTGCTGGCCAGTGGAAAGAATGTCACCCTTACAGATAGCCAAAAAGGTTATTGGCAGTATTCTCCCAAGAAATATTTTTAAGCTGAGTGCAGGGGTGTAGTTGTAAAAAAAGAAAAGGGGGCACAGCACATACCCACCCCACTACACCCATGCCTATGTGTCACTCGAAGCGAAAGAAACGTCCCCCAGAGTGAGGTCATGATACCAGAACCCGCCCATTCTCCCATCGCAGGTCTGAGCATGTGATGGGAGAGTGGGGGGTTGTGTTCAGAAAGACAACCTGCCCACTGCTCTGAGCCTGCAATTCCATACTGGAGACATGGTCCGGCTGGTGCACCCCTCCAGCAAGGTCCTTCTTCTGACCGCTCAGGGGTCAGACCGGCCAGAGCCGTGGACCACCAAAGAATTCTTTGCAAAATAAGAGGGGACACGCTTGCCCATTCCTGAAAAAAGTAAGGGCACAGCGTTCCCACCCACGCCCACCCCACTACACCCCTGGCTGAGTGGGAAGAAGGTGTAGGTAGGTGGTGGCCCCTGTATTGTGAAACAGCTAGGTGTTTATTGAAATGTGCTGGGTGGTTCTCCAAGCTAAAAGGGGCTGGGGAGAACACTCATTGGTATCTGTTAACTTTAACTGAGATGCACAAATTGTTCATAGCTCATGGGACTCTAGCAACCCCCTACTTGAGAAACACTGCTTTACATACGCCTTTAAATTGGTTACCACTACGAATGTGTAGTGCATAGGTTTTGTTTGTGTGTCTTTGCTCCCACCATTCCAAAATAAACCTGTAGGCTTCCAACCATGTTGGAATATTAGATTGCTAGCTCCTTTGGGATGAAGAGTGATAAAAATGGTCTATGTAATCTTAGAATGCGACAATCTACTCTTGCTGAGCAATAAACCTAAAAAGTAACTATACCTGATCAAGGATGCAAAGTGAAGATGTGGAACAGCTGAAACTCATGCGCCATCCTGTCTAGGTGACAAGTTCACTTTAAGATTACACATAGAAAAGTGGAGGATATATTACGAGCTCGCTAATACGTTTTACATAAGAGGAGAATATATTAGCCGCACGCTAATAAATTCTCCTTCCTCTAGAACAAGGTGAGCTGATCAGCAGCTTTTCCTGGCATAGACTGCGAGGCAGCTGCTGCTGTGGTTGCATAAATCATGTCATCGCCATCTATCAGAGCTCCCCACAGTCTCCATCATTGGACAGGTATAGAAGAGGAGAATGTTCAATGCATTTATCAGAAGCTCAGAGTCCAGGCCAAACTGCAGCAGCTTACCAACAGACAGCCCTTAACGTGTTGTGTGCTGGAGGAGAAGAATGCCTTTGATGATGATGATGGGCCTCCTGGATGAGTTCTTGCTACCCACAGGGACCAATCAGCTTTTTTATTCCCTTCTCAAACCCGCTGTGCCGAGAAAACTGACAGCTGGAGGTTGAATGGTCGCTATTAGCAACAAGAGCACTTTTCCTCATCACTTAAACATAAAGTGCATACAGGAGACTGATGGTCGGCATCTTAAAAGTGGAACGGTTGGCCTGGGATCATTGGGAGCAAATGTTGGTAACACGAATATAACTTCATTAGGACATTGTTGCACCTTTTAAATATATGGTGATAATGTCTTTAATGAAAACCTGAAGCAAAGTAGTTTATCTAAGCTGCAACCCCAACTCTCAAACTAACTCTTAATTCTTACCTCCCACTGTAACCCCCCTATAAATTTGTATAACTACTGACTCTAAGCTTAACCTCCCAACCTTATACTATTCCTAACCCTAATACTTACCCTAATCTAACTCCAACCCTACAACTCATTCCTAACACTCACTGAAGCCTCCTATCTAAACCAAAATCCTACACCCCAAGCCTGCACCTCCACCCAACACAAACAACCAACTCTCCACCCCCTATCTCTTGATCCAACACAACGGTTGCCAACCTTTCGGACCTCACAGACCACTAAATTCATAGTTTTAAATCCCGGGGACAATTCATTTAAATTTCTTTAAAGAGATACAAATAGATATGGTGTGATCAAGTATCCAACCAATATATCAAACGTGCCACATCCCAGAAAACTTTATAGCTATATAAACAGAGCAAAAAACTGACAAAAAACTTAGACTTTAACAGCACAATAGATAAAATAAAAAAACTTATTTGATGCACACAATGGCGCAAGCTAAAAATTGCAACATAATATAAAAACATAATATGAAGCAATATGCACAATGAACAGTCCCACAATTTTAGATTCTTTTGATTCATTTTGAATCTAACATTGTGAGACTGTTTATTGTGCATACTGCTTCATACCACACCATGGATGGAGGGTTTTTAATTTGCTGTATTATGTTGCAATTTTTAGCTTGCACCATCTACTTTCACAGTCTAGTCAAATATTGGGAAGGGTCCAGAATAACCTGGGCTCAGAGGTCGTAAATTGAATGATGCTGTCCATCAGAGTGAAGGGAAGAAAATGATGGAAAATATAACTATTATCAATTGAAACTATATTCATATTAATAATTTCAGGAGTTTTAGGCATGCCGTACTGTAGCCAGTATGGGGAAAAATGGCTTTAAATTGACTTTAAAGTGGTTCTATCATGAGTTTAAAAAAATCACAGGAAATCAAGCTTTTTAAATGCTTGGTTGCAGAGTTTTTATTAATTCACTTCCAACTTTAATTCAGTTCTGAATGTTGAATTTGGATCCCTGTAGGAAGAGTTGATCCTCTAATACAGCCATAGTTACCCCTCAATCTATAGCCATCTTTTTTGGGGTCTGTGCTACCCCAGCTCCTCTGCTCCTCCCCCCACACCTTCATATATAACCTTTTACATAGTTGGTGGGGAGAAGTCAAAAGGAATACAAAAGAGCAGCCATTTTTAACCAGGGATTCAAGGAACCCTACAGTTCTTCTAAAAGTTTCCAGGGGTTCCATGAGCTGTGGCTGACTGACCTGCCATAAGATTTTGCTTACATAGATCCAGGGCCAACACACAGCCAGCTGCAGGAAACCAGGGACCCTTTTAGTTGTCTGGCAATTTGACCACTAATGCATGGCGAGCAATTTTTACACTGGTAACCAAACGCAAATGGTATTTTTACTAGTGATTGATTTTAGCAGGGGTTCCCTGACACCTGAAAAATATTTGAAGGGTTCCTTAGAAGAAAATAGGGTTGAGAAAGACAGCAATTGGATCCAATTAGATTGACAACTCTGAGTCTGTTGGGACTGCTGACATCAATCCAAGATGGCGGCCGTCTTACAACTTTTGGAATAGGTACCTTTTATGGGTAAATACCATGCATATTATGCATTAAACACACATATACTTTACTAGGAACATGCTTGTTGAAATGATTTGCAAGATCTCTTTAATATTTTCTACTTCAGTACATTTTTCTTCCCACAATTCCATCGCATATTTTTTTTTTATCTTGGAGCATAGGCTACATTGTTCCTGATATTGCTTAGCTGAAACAATTGTTCACATCGTTAAAGCGAGAGCTCATGATTGTTGCAAAATAAAAGGATAAAGCATAACGAAATAATGTGGATGTTGCCTGCAAGCCCCCAACAATGCTGCATTGCACTGGGCCGGAGCAGAGAATAAGAGGGCATTGTTAGAGCATGATCTGTTCACATAATCCTCATAAACCTCAAGGACATAGAAATGTTCTGTTATCACAATGCGGGGGAGAACACCCGACGCTGCAGGAAAACCACAAAGCATTGTGGGCAAAAGGGCCACAGGTGATGAGCGCGAGTTAGATTGGACTTGACCTCGTCCAAGTAAACAACACAATGATAACATACAAAGTGCAGTAACACTATGCAACCAAATATATTTCCTTTATTAAAGTGAAAGGTGCAATGTGATTGGATTCTAATGTGTATGATACACACAGATTTTGTGTTAAAACTAACCTAAGCTCACTTGCTAATATTTCATGTAAACTAAAACATACCTTTACTGTAGCAGCACCTGTTTAAGGTGAACAAGTTGGCACAAAAAAAGACTCCAATAATGTAACCGACTTATTTCAGATTTCAGATCCTTCTCTTCTTTGCAAAACTGGTGATGAGGGGTGTAGTCATTACTCAGCTCTGCTAGCACAGTACTGCAATGTGAGATCTAGTTGCAGCATTCGAAGATCAATACATGCAATTACAGAGCTAAAAAGAGATAAACAAGGTGTAAATCTTCAGCTGGCACATTATAGATTCTTCAAAAGCTAACATAAAATAAAGATATATGTGTATGCATTTTTTTTTCAGACCAGTTCAGGTATAATTTGCAGTGGAATGGTTATCCACTAATCCTGAATTTTGGGGGATTTATTTATATTCTTCCACCTGTGCTAAAATGTTAGCATCACCATATGTAATGTTACATGGCATAGCAAAGCTGTGCATAACGGCCATAATAATATCAAACACAGGATGGTAGAAGTGGTACCATGCAGCCGCCGGCACACCGCCAGGGACTGTCCATGCAGAACAAAGGAACATGACAACAACGGAGATGTTAAAGATTAACAGGCTGTTTTCCTGCAACCTCTGAAGTGGAACAAAGACATCTTCATCCATTTATCACTAACGGAACAAGCCACAGGGATCAATCCTGACTTTTTTTGGAGCCACGAGTCTGTATAAAATCTGAGATCAATGGAGAGGGACTTAGTGTGATGCTATCAACAAATTTACTTAATGCATTTTTGGGCCTGTTGATACCGGAGCTCAATTTGGTCCGCCATGCGTTTCACCATGTAAACAAGACAAGACAATGTATTGGGCATTTTAAAAGAAAGACTGTGCTAAGCTAAATACAAAACTGCTATGGCTGACTTGGTTATTAAGAGACTTTATAAAAAAATATAAAAAGACTGAACAACTGATATAATGAACTCTTTTTTGTCAATCTCCAGTGTACCCCACTGTGTTCAATGGTTTCTCCGCAGATCCCTATGTCACTAATGTGTCCGGCACTGGCATGGGACATAGCAGGAGGGACCATTGTGCACAGTGGGGGGACACACAAAGATCAACAATCCCAGAAAGTGTGATTTTGTTCTTTTTGTAAGGAGAACCGTTGGTTTTTGATTGGCTACCCTTGTGCTTTATAAAAAGTTTTATATTTCAAATGAATTAAGAAAAGTAGAACTGATAAAACTGCACTGAACTGCAAAGCCCAGGTAAACAAATTCAAGTGCTCCCCGCGTGTGTTCTCTATTAAAGTGGACCTGTCACAATCCTGGACAATACAAACTATATGATAAAATACATAAGCAAAGGTTACGTCATGTGTAAACCGAATGTCAAAACAACAGGCAGATCTATAGAAATAAATCAATCTTATCATTTCCGGTTTAATTCACTTGTTCCTTTCTTTAGAAATAAATGCATATAACAATAGTGAGTAGATTTTTTTTTGCCTTTATTGGCATCTAAAACTCAATGCATAGCTGCAATCAGATTTGGAAAGAGTGAGGCAGCATTAAAAGCCAATTAGGCTCTGTTGCATGTACTACGTGTGTACTATTTGCTAATATATATGTACAACCGGCAAACCACCCTGCAGATGGTGCATTGGAAGCTGATGCATTGCAGCTAATAAATTCTAAAATTTCAAAAACAGGCAAAAAAAAGTGGAAGTGGTTTCACTTTTAGGTATACACAATCAGGCCAGTCATTATTGCAAGGGACCAGAGATGTCCATTCTGCAATAATCCCTTCTACCTGCCCGATCATTCCAGGTGAGCTGCACATGCACAGCGTCAGCAATTCTGGCTGCCTATGCGTGTCCCAGGAATGAATGAACTTGAATGAATAAGTTACGTCATCCTAGCACAGCCAATCAAGATGGCCAAAAATTGTCTTCTAGAAATAACGAACAATAAAGATGGCGGCACCCTGTGAGGGAACAGGGACAGGTGGGTAACGCAGGTTAATTCTGCTAATGTGAACCAGATGACTGTATTGTACTGCACTCTATACTAGATATATAGGAATATATTAACCATGGGGCCATCACATAGGAAGGCCTGGAGAGGGAATTTTTAGCCCTTCCTTTACTCCTTATTCACCTACCTCAGCCAGCCAGTAACGTTAACTTTAATTTAATATCCAAGGACCGGTCTAGTTTTACAGATGACGATTGGCTACTCGAACGGCTGCTCCAGTTTACTTTGCACTCGCCTTTGTCAAACGGTCCCATTGTCTTCCATGTCAGAAGCAATAAGTGAAAACAAGTGACCTCTGAATTAGGCTCATGGTAGAATGGGAGACACAATGCCGCATAGTGGGTACAAAGGTAGAGCAAACACGCTGCTCTGTGCCAGGAAGCGAGGCGGACAGAGTTTAACTGGTGGCTGTCAGAGGGATTAATCCACCCATCTTCTCCTGAATCATCATATCATACAGTACAGGGACATAGGGTTACCATGGCTGTATACAGTAGGAGCTGTAAAGTAGAATTTTGGATAAAAAATATTTTACCTTAATTTTGCCCCATTTGGTTTTCTTTTACTGAAGTAGCTAAATACAATCAGCAAGTTTAATATGCTAAGGGAACTGAACTCTGAAAACTGTATCCAAAAAAGGTCAGAAGGCAAGGAGTAGTCACCAGTATTGCCTGAATCTGATCTTTTACCCTTCACATTCCTTGTTCTGCAGCATGTCTCTGTGTGGGGTGGGCATCTTGGAAGAAACATGGCTTTGCTTCCTCATGTCAGAAACTCCAGCAAGGAGAACAATGATCAGCAGAGTACTGAAATCTTACATCTTACCCTTACCAAATCCCACACTAAATTCCATGAGGCTAAAACTTCCTTAGGTTACATGCACAAATAAGATCTGCTGCCAATTTTGCAATTGACCAACAGATATGATCGATTTTCATCCCAAAACACAATACATAGTATCATATACAGTCTTTCAGATTGTGTTTCAATATTTTAAAGTAATAAAAACCTTGTTTTTTTTGATTCTGTGTACACAAAATGTGCACACTTTTATTTGACATCTAGCAATGAGCAGTTTGTGCCTCTCAGGTAAAAATTACTGACACAAATTATTTTTTTGGCTATCTGTAATGGTGACATTCTTCCTACTGACCAGCACACTAATATACTGAGAGCTGTGGATATAGTAATTATAGGAGGGATTCTCTGAAGACCTGAAAGATATTTTAAGGGTTCCCCTTGTGATTGAGAAAAACTGCACTGATGCATGACCATCAAGTCGGATGTATATCACCAGCACATCTTTACTCCTTTATGCAATTCTTCATTGGCTCCAAAAGTATATAGCAGGGATGTTTCAAAGCTCCAAACCAGTCCTTACATCAGATAACAGAGTTTGGAGCGCTTAAACATTATTATTACTATAATATTAAATAGGATTTATATAGCGCCAACATATTACTCAGCACTGTACATTAAATAGGGGTTGCAAATGACAGACAGATACAGACAGTGACACAGGAGGAGGAGAGGACCCTGCCCTGAAGAGCTTATTGCCGTGGTATGCTTTTGTATCACCAAAGAATCACCAAAAACAGACAAAGTATGTTGGTGATATGTATACGTTCAGTTCTATGTGCTGCAGCCTTATCCATGACATGTCCCTTCCCCACTCTACAGGAGGTCCATTGACTTTGCTGCGTAAAACTTTCCCACATTTGTGCAAAGGTCCATCAAGTTCAACCAAAACATAAAAAATAAATATATTACAAACTACATTCCCAGAATCCTAATCTTGTAGCTTATTCAGAAAAACAAAAAAAATCTCTTTAAAGCATCAAAGGCGATGATCGGATCCCAGAACATCTGAAGCAATCTGGTGACCAAGAAAGAAGATGATAGGCGGCATGTGCAGCGCACCATGGGAAAAACAATTGCTTCACTCATTTCTGCACCTTTAACGGTTAGGGCAATTTCAATCGACAGCCAGCAATGGTTTAGATGCAGGGATGGGTTGGAACCCCTGCTTATTTATTTGGTTGCTGTCTATGTACCATTGGGGAACACCCCTTCTTTTTCTGTCCCAGAGATGCAATAGGAAGTTTGTGTAAATCTGCAAAAGTTAGCATTTCCATTTTAGACAGCTGACTTCCCTATTGGAAGATTTCCTATAACCTCTTGCTCCGGGGGGGCTACAATGGTCACCAATACAAATAGTGTTGAATCTCTAAAAGGGAGACACATACAGCAATAAAAACCTGACATAGAGTTTTGTCCAGAACTATAAAAAAAGATAAAAATACATTTTAAAGTAACTCTATGCATTCTTACCACCGGCCAGTAACAGGATCGCGTAATTGACATAACCCAATGAGACCTGATCTGCTGTAGGAGTGTAAGGTTAGGTTCAGATTTGCCATTGGATCAATGGGTGCTACTATAGTGTGATTCCTACCACTATAGTGTTCTACTATGTGTGTCTATAGTGAATGGTGTACCATTCAGCTTTCCTCTCCTAGCGACAGATACCATTTCAGAGCAGATTTCCCAACAGTCATTGAGCCAGTCAACCACGGTATTTGTAGATCTAGCAGTAGGCTTTGGCACTTCTTCCATTGGAATTCGGATGCTCCAGAGGTAAACTAGCTCTAAAATATCACAGGGCTTCAAATTACAGTGGAGTCTAACATTCAAATCTGTGTAACGAAAGAATTCATTCCCCTTTCTTACTGATTGAACGGACTGGCAACCCTTTCTTCTGCACCTCCATACCGGCACATTATGTCCACGGACCTTATTGTACGTCAACATCTCTGGGCCATCGCACTTGCAGCAAGAATTTTCCTCAACTGGGAGACCATGTTGGAGGAGATATCATGACGGCGTCTCTTCACTTTGCACCACTCCAATATAAAACTCTCGTAACAACTTTTTTTGTAAGGGTATGCTTGTTTCTGCTGGTTTCAATGGCTAATCGTAATGGGAATTTTAATGAAATGGAAGGTGAGTTTTCTTTTTAAATGGGAATCTTCATGAAATAGAAGGTGAGGTAGTTTTTTTTGTAGTAGGGGCAATTGCTTTGATGTTATATTAGATACTAAGGTTAACAAAGAAGTTTCTGGAGTAGTGGGCTATAAAAAGAACGTGAGGTAGGAACAAAAAATGATGGTAGGAATCACACTATAGTAGCACCGATCAATCGATCCTGTGAAACTCCTCAGGATCCTGAACTCATTGGCACCACTGCACTGATTCCTAAGGAATCAGAATCTGCTGATTTGACAGTGAGCTGCAGGGAGCTTTTTGCCCCCTCCAATCATTTTATAGCTGCTGTGGATAGAAGGTACTTGTAGCACCTCCCCCGAGGAGCGGTAATCACACCACAAGCTCATTGCCCGTCTGAACATAGCCCAAAGGTGCCTATATTTCTGGGGTAATGTCAAAAATCAAATTTACTAATCTAATGCCACAGTCACATGGACACATTTTTTGCTGTCCATGGCAAAGTCATTTTCTGAATGGAGATGGTGCCAGTGGGGACCAGCCAGTGCAGGTATTTCTGCAGACAGGAAGCTGTGACATAAAGGGACCAGACTGGCGCATTTTAGTGCCTTTACAAAGCGCTTAAGAGTTTGATCATGATCGATGGGTTGGTGGGGTGTAGGATAGGTGGGTAGGCACTATTGGCATTTTGCTCAGAAATGGGCATTTTGCTCAGAGATGGGCATTTAGTAATTTTATCAACAACAATCGGGAAATCTTGATAGCTATTTCATATGTTTATTCAATTAAGCCTATTAAAAGTTTTGGGCGCACGCTGCACTGATCTTTTCCCATACTCAATCAGAGAAAACTTTCCGACAATTTAATTAATTTCTCAGGTTGGCATATTAATTTATTTTTTTCCCGTTCCCGGACCCTGGGTTTAGAAAATTAACATATTTTTGTACTGCAGTCTAATTACACGTCCCAAGTTGCCATGGAAACGAAGACCAAAGTTTTAATGTTCGATATACCGAGATCGCTCTGGAAAAGAATCTATAGCAAATAAACAGGATGAAGCTCTCTTTGAGGGACAGGAAAACCAATTTAATTAAGGGAGCGCTTTATTCAGGGAAAAGTGCCAGCAAATGTATATAAATCTGTTCCCAAGAGGTGCATGCAGATCTGCAGTTGGAAGCTAGTGGGACCGTAGGGAGGTTCGCTGTTAGAGTGAATGGCATTGTATGCAATTGCTGGACCTGTCTGTACACATGGGTGGTCCCCATGAGAGGCAGAATACATGTAAGGGGGATGTTTTAACTGGCAAAAATTCATTCTGCATTTCTGCTGAGATTGACAGAATCATAGGAAAGAGAAAAGGGGGATTACATTGTTGAAACCAGCAAGAACCCAACCTGCGGAATGTACAGTAAAGAAGCAGCGGAAGACTGACAAGCTTGCCCTCTGCTCTTCTTAGTAGCATGTTCAGTGTATTTGCATGATTTGTATTTGCATGATTCAGTCTGAGATCTGTTGTGCTTGCTATTAATCTTCGTACAAAATAAATAAGACAATTAATGGCCTCTGAATTAATCCAGAGCTCCATTCATGTATATGATACAACTTTATAAAAATGTATTTATTGCTAAATGAATTGTATGAACCTTTTAGGACCATTTATAACTTTTTCTGCATTGTGGAAGAGTTCTCCCTTAGCTGTGAGTTCTTTCACATGAAATGGATGTTACTATGACAATAAAAAGTCAGTCCCTGGAATTCTTTGAAAGTGTCTGGCATAGCTGTCATTCTGCGGAGATCAAGTTGCTGTGGGGTGGCGTGCGCCCAGGCTTACTTTATAGAGGTGACAGCACCGTCGTTATCTGCAAACAGCAGCTGCAGACATGAGTTGGTTCACACAGTTGTACAGGCGGCTTCTCCCAGCACTGTGCAAATACTGAATTATTTTTATACACATATAAAACAGATTGAGAGACAAAAGTATGTACACTATCACAGGCAAGGTGACAGACCATAGGCCATTGTTAGCTTCACCAACACAGACCATAAGCTACACCAT